>NC_022011.1:55930114-55938525 GCF_000317375.1 Microtus ochrogaster | reverse complement strand
CCAATAAGCAGTCAGGGTTCTCTGCCCTGTGGTAAGTCCTAGGTCCTCCCCCCTCCGTCTATATTTAGGAAGGTGAACATCCAAACTGGCTAGGCTCCCGCAAAGCCAGCACATTAAGTAGCTTAAACAGAGTCAGGATGTAGGCATCTGGGAGGAAGAAGCTTCAGTTGTCAGTTTTTGCACAGACAGCAACTTCATACGAACTAGCAGATGAATTTGATACTTTTCTGAGCCTTATCATAGCCACTCCGTGGATTTGGGCTATTAAAATGATTGACATGGCCACGCCAACAATACACATCCACTCAGGGCTTCACCTGCTGCCCACATGTACCAACATAATATGTAACAAAAGAGGTAGCAGTGGCAGATGGCTTAGAAATGAATAGACCTTCCTGGACTTAGAGACAACCAGAGTTCTCTTTCCAGGATGTACATCAGGCTACTCACAATTCTGTAAACTCACTTTTAAGGGATCCAAAAATGGTACACTTTTCTGCCCTTTGAGGGAACCTACCAACAAGTGATATGCAATCACATACACACAAACACATACAAACACACACACACACACACACACACACACACGATAATAGTACTATTAATATGTAACAGCAAATTAAGTGTTTGCAGTATTTTTAAATGGTTACACTTCCTTTGGCTTTATGTACTGACTGAACCTTTGAAATAGTCAAGTTATTTACCTTTCCATCAGCCTTTTTTCTTTGACGCACAAGTTAATGAATTTGCATTTCTACCTCAACAGTCCTACATTTACCATCAGCAGTACTTAAGCACATGGCTAATTTCTGCACACACTAATTTTGATGCACTACTTCAATTTGGTGCCATATAGTTCCTTCTCATTTCCACAGCATTATGTGTCATTGGCAGCAATGAAACCATCGGAGTGCAGAGCAATAGGCAATCTCCTCATGATTGACAGGTTTGGTGCCACCCTGCTGTTAACTGAAGGAGCTTCCATTGACTGTCTGCTGAGGGCATCTGTTCATGAAGAATAACATGACTCTTTTTTGCCACCCCATGCTGGGTTCTTCCTAGGATCACTGAGCATTGAGTCATCCTCCCTGGAAGATTTGTATAGCCTTTTTGTTACTGATATCTTTCAAATATGGATAGCAATATTCTATATATTAGAAATGACACTAAACTATAAAATTTATTATTCTACAAACTTACTTATACCCTTAGATAAATAACATCATCACCTTCAGTTTAATTCAACCTATTTATATTTACTTTTAAACATATGCTTTGCAATAAATCTTACATTAGGTACCTAAAGTTAAAAAAGGGGGAATGAGGGAGAGTTCAGGAACACTGACAAATGAAAATATAAGCAACATAAACTTCAAAATGAATACCGATTATAATCAATTGTGACACATTAATTAGTGAGAGAATAATGTAGTGAAATTGAAGCAATATAAATAAACATATGGGCACATTGAGAGGAAAGGTACTTTTGTCTGAAACAAGGCTCTAAATAATTTCCAAGGAATTTTGTAGTAGAAATCATTATTTCCAGCTGGTAGTATAACATTTGATACAATGAAGAATCTGTAGTATAAATGCTAAATCCAGGGTGAGATGGTGCTAAGGATATTACAAAAATTCATGTTGCAGGCACGGTATTAACTACTGGGGAGAGAGTTTCCTTCATGGAGAAACTTAGAAAACAGTGGGTTAAACAAGTCCCTGAACTTACCTAAGGGACAAGAATGCCTTATGTTGTGTTAGGTATCACTAAAATTAACAAAACCACAGGACTCTAAGATGCTCAGGAAACTAAAAGGAAAATAGATGTTTTTAAGACATTACAGAATATACATGGCCTGTATTCTTTAAATGTCTATGTCATGAAAAAGGGGAGTTGGCAGAGAAATAGTTTGCATTAAAGGAAGCGAGATCAAAGAAAATCCATAGCAACAAATGATTCTGGATAGAAGCAAAAAAACAATAAAAGACAAATTTAATAGATGAAGATGCAGATCCTTTGTAGAATGTTTTGTGTTGTGCAAAGAAAAGAAATGTTAAAAATTAAAAAAACTATTTTTAACACAGAATAATTTTGTTTTAACAATGTTAAAATTGTTTCTTATTATAAAAAACACTTAGTGAATTATGCATTCATATGCCAGTCCTGACATAGCAACAAACCATTGATTGGGTTCCCTAAAGCCATTTTTGAGGTCTAGGAGTCTTAAAAACAAGTTTCTGAAAAGTTGGTATTCCCTAAGACTTCCGTCTATAGCTATGAGTTGGTCAACATTAAGCTAACCTTATACCACCTTCTGTTTGCTCTTCTGCATGCATATGTGTACGGATTTCATATTCATATAAGGATACCCACAAGATTAGATTAAGCCTCATGCTCATAACCTCATTTTAATCTGATCACCTCTTTATCGTCAAATGTTGTCACCTTCTAATATCCTAGATATTAGAACTTCAACATGAGAAGGGAGGATGACAATTAAGTAGATAATGGTTTAATGTTCAGGAATTTTCTGTTCCTTTCATGGCACATACACTTAGAAACTGTCACTATGTTTTCAATTTATTTGAAAGAGTTCAGTAGGGGAAAAGACCACATAATTATGTGCCTGTATACAGTAAATAGAAATTATACTTCTTTCACTATCATTCTTTTTCTCCTGACTTGGCATTTTAATACCTTTGAATAAAAGGTATTCTTTTAGTTAAGGTTTGAAATTTGTCAATACTATAAATTTAGGTAAAGAATATAATATATGATCCTATTCCACAAGAAGTGTGTAATGTACTTAGAAAGTCTACAAATGAAATTTATGCAAAATAGTAAATGAGAAAATGAAGATAAAAGTGACAGAAAGTAGACATTTCAATTACTCAGCTTCTGGATTTGAGGGTAGAGTAAGGTTAAAATTAATTAATAACACACAAGCAGGAGATGGTAGGGTGGTAGCAGATGGTAGTTTCTCAATGGCTCAGTTTTTCAATTGTAGATATATTATCAATCCACTGATTGCTCCCTATGTGAAGCTTTTAACAGTTTGTTTTCTGGAAAAAAAATTCTCTCACATACAGAATCTTGTAATAAAAGGTGAATGTTTAAACTTGAGGACACTTTTGAACCATGAGACTAAGCACAACTCTGTTAGGAGGTGTAATTTTTTTCCACAAAAAACTATGTTTCAAGTTACATTCAAATTCTCCTTTTTGTTACTCAAAATTTACAAAGACATGAAACATATTTATTTACTATTCATCATCCGATAATAATATTTTAAATATAAGATTTTATTTGAAAGTCAGGCACTCAAAATTACTTTCTTAATTCTTTTTTTTTCAAGATGCAAATATCTGGACTATATTTCCTATTTCATTATGTAGGAAATGCATACATATTATATATTGTTCACAACAATAATGTCTTAACTTGTATGAATGGGATACATCAAAAGACATGTAACAACTTAAATCAGAGCATATTTTAGTAGTCTTTATATACACACGCATACATACATACACACACATACACCTCCCAAGCAGAGTAACTCTTTTAAAGTTATTTTGTCCCTTAAAACAACTACAATGCTTTTAATCTAAGGGTATATCCTAACATGATTTTGTTTCTGTCACGTGCCCCCTGGAGCCTTATTTCCTTGCCATTGGAATCAAAGTGAAGGGCTGAATCAATAAGGCCACATTGATTGCTCACTCAACACAGCAATCTTCTCTGTACGAGAAGAGGACAGGTGGCCCGAAAACAGACCCTTGTCCTCAGATGTTTGTATTCAGTAAAAACATCATTGTGAGGAATACAGCAGCACTGTTCCAATGTAGGTGCCGGCTGCTCGTTCATTTCCTGTTGGTCCAGACTGGGTAAAGTTCCAGTGTCTGTCTCCATCAGCAGCTCTTAATTCTTAATATAAAATATTTTCTCTATTTTGATGGTAAGATGACAAAGTGACAGAATGTGAAGTAACATTTAAAGTGAGTAAGTTAATGAAGTAGGATTTTATTTGAGTACACTTTTCTCAGAACACAATACAAAAAAGCTCCTAAAATACAATCTAAAGTACTGAGAGAAAAGATCACTTCTGAAAAATAAGTAATTTTATCTTATTTAGCCTTATTCTATTCCATGAATGAACTCTTAGAATTTGTTTTATCTCTCCTTGATTCCTTACTTAACATGCATTTACCTTACCACCATTAAATGTTTCCTTTTGTTGTTATTGTTTGTTTGGTTTTGGTTTTTGAGACAGGGTTTCTGTGTAGCTTTGGAGCCTGTCCTGCAACTAGCTCTTGTAGACCAGGCTGGCCTGAATCTCACAAAGATCTGTCTGCCTCTGCCTCCCGAGTGCTGGGATTAAAGTTGTGCATCACCACCGCCCAGCTCATTGAATGTTTCATATGGTGAATTTTAATGAATGATATGTACTTTTTCTTTTCAGATTTTGTAGTTGTCCAAATAATGCTCTTTTTATAAACAGTAACTCAGTAACATTTAACCAACCCCAAAACAAGTCTTTAAGTTGTTGAAAGATTTAGAGACTGAAACTGGTAATGTTTTTCCTGTCGCATTTGGCAGAGTTCTCTAGAGAAACAGAACCGATAGAATATACGTGTATGTGTCTCTGTTTGTGTATGTACACAAATATATGTGTGTATGTATGCACAAAGATATAATTAATTAGAATGGCTTACAGTTTATGCTCTGACTACTTCAACAATGATTGTCTCTGGACAGAAATCCAAGAATCTAATAGCTGTTCTATTCATGAGGCTGGATGTCTCAGATTGTCTTTGATATGCAGCAGAATCCTGAAGAAGTAGACTCGAAAGCCAGGAAAGAAGTGAATTTCCAGAGAGAGTGAGGGCAAGCAGGCAAAGGGAAGAGTTTCTTTAGTCTTTGTCCTTTCCATAGGCTGCCTGCAGAGGGTGGGACACAGATTTAGAATGGGTCTTCAAAATTTCAAAGAACCACTTGAGGAGGATATGAATTAAGGTAGATTTTCCTACCTCAAATGATCCAATTAACTAAAATTTCTAGGCAGATGTTCCTATCAGCTTGGGATTTTAGTTAATTCCAGATGTGCTCACGATGATAACAAAGAAACAGGCATCAACGTTATAAAAATGCCCTGACCAGATTCTCCTTTTACCTTCTTCCCCGGGTAACAATGATGGACTTTAATTGAAGAACTCATCAGGAGTAATTTCATTCAGCTGATTCGCTAGTTTAAAGAGATCATATACAATTTTTGCTGTTGAGTCAGGGATTCACCCTTGACTGGAGCTTGTAGAAGTTTGAGAAAATTAGTGAGGAATTGTATGGTATCAGCATCATTTTTGTTTTGGCCATTTTTTTGTAACAGGAATTCTGGAAAGACATTCACTAAATGTACCTAATAGAGGAACGATGAATTCAGTAAGTCATAGATTTTTTTCAATTTATTTTCAAACCTTTCTATTCCACACAAAAGGAAGAATTACATTGTTTCACTTTTATAAGGATAGCTTACTTCTCTCCACCCTGCCCTGATCGTACTTCTCATCTTGTATTATAAAAAAAGCTTTATTGAAGCTCATGGTAAATTTATAGAATCTCTGGAACTAACAAAAGTATTCCATTGAATATTCTTTGTGGCCACAATTGCACAGATCAAATAATATTTCCATTTTTTTCTTCTAATCTGTCTCTTGTTTTGGCCACTTTTAGCACATTAGATTGATGCCCTCAGAGAAAAATTTCTTCTGATTACACTAACAATAAAACAATTAGAAAAAAGACATTAAGTAAAATGAGACCACCGTGTGGATCAATTAAGTAATAGAAGTAGGGCTTAGTTTCCTACCCAAATAATTATAATTCTTTCTCTCACATACATACTTTGTACTTGCTCATTGGAACCTCATATGCCAATTTTCTTGCTGCCAAGTTAAAACTTTCAGTATTTTTCTCCAATTCATGGACATTGACTTGGCATTTCTCTGCTCCTCTAGTAAAAGCTCAGTGCCAATTGATAACTTGAGGACTGTCGATGTCGGCTTCTCTGTAAGTATTCAATAATGGGATAGGAACTGTCCTGGGAAACAGGTGTAAAGGTCTTCTTTAGCCTTCATACAGACTGGTGATCACTTTTCTTTATCCACTGTCATAACTAAATCAATATTGAGTCACTGAGAAAAGAGTAAATAGCTTTAATATAGAATTAAATAAAGACTGAGTATCTGAAAGGTAATATTTCTATGAACGCCCTTTTTTTTTTTTTTTTTTTTTTTACTAAAAATGCAGTTGAGTTGTTGGGATGAGATGACAGTGGATTGAATTTACTCTTTCCTAGGGAAGCTGTGGGAGATGTGAGAACCTGGACTGGATGGCAGTGGTGGAGCAGTGGGCCTTCTTCATTAGCCACTACACTGTCTTAGGTCCTCCCAGAGCTCACTTCCAGTGAAACTGTTATATGGCTCTTTGCAAACTTTGAGTTTTCTTCTGTGATTTGACATTCCATATTAACATGGAATTTCCTAGTTTCCATGGTGGCAAGCAAAGCTCTCTGAGCTATGTTATCTAGACCCCTTCCACACACAGAAAATAGGTTCTTTGACAAACCTGTGCTTCTCTAGAAAATTTACCTCTGTACAAAGATAAGTATATAACTCTATTTGTAAGTTCTTATGATTATACCAAACATCTTAACAAAAATTGTTTGGACCACAGGCCTTTTATTGTTGTCAACATAATTGCTTTGAATCCTGAACTTTAAATAAGCTTTGAGTATACTAGGACAGAAATTCCAAATAAAACTAAGCAGATTCTTAGAAAATAAAAGTTTTATAGATGGAAGACCTTAAATTATTCCATTAGTCCCTATGTTTAAATTGCTTCCATTCTAAATCTTGAATCAAAATAATTTAAGTAATCTGCACATGATAAATGAGGTTATTTTTCAACAACGGTTTCATTTGAGCTTTATAAAAGTAACCCATCTGCCTTTAACCACTGTTTATTAATTATAGTCTTCATTGAGCATCTCTCTCTTTAACTTCTCCATCTTCATGTGGTTATTTGCGCATATATATTTGTGTGAATTCAAATTGAAAGAGAGAGAGTTGTTTTTAAACTTTTGAATGAGGAAGGATAGATGATAGGAACGAAGAAATCGGAGATTAAGTGGGTTTAGAGCATCGTTATTTACAGGGTCATTATCCTGTGTTTAAATATTAAAAAGCTTGTGAGTCAGCTATGCTCACTTTCATTTAGTAATTTCCAAGCACTTCAAATGCAAGTGCTATCATCTTCGCTTACATGTGTGGGAAAACAGAATGATCTTGCATGAATTAACCTTTCACAGTGCCATAGGACATTCGTTATTTCTATCATCCACATCCTCCAGGAACGACTCGGCGCTGTGGTAATGTTACTGCTGTCACTTCTCAAGTACAGACCTGCTTTTGTTCTCTGATAATTTCACACATATATGTAATGAATTTTAATTGCTTTCTCCCCCATTCCTCTCTCCTTCCCCTTGCTCTTCTGTTGAAACATTTCTTCCCAATGACTTCTGCTTTCTTGTCTCATGGTGTGTGAGTAGCTGAATTTAATAAGGCTTGCTTGTCTAAGAATGGATGATAAAATATTTATTGGTCATGCCCCTGAACAAAGTAATACCCACCCACCCACACTCAGTGATTAACTGCGCATATTATCTGAAAGACCAGTTCAGTTGTCTGAGCCTCTCTCCCAGCTCTGATGAAATGTTGAGAGGTCAAATCCCACGCTGGTCTTCTACAGATAATCCTGGTTATTTCCTATGGCTTTCTTTTGCATCACGCACCACTGTCCTCCAGCTCTTACATTCTTTCTACTTCCTCTTTAGTGGTCCTCCATGAATTTGGGAAGGAATAATATTGATGTCTCCTTTATGAAGGCTCCACCAGCCTTGATAGTTCAGTGTGTTAGAAGTCTCTTCACTAACTATATTGTTAGTGACTGTATTAAAAAGTTTCTCTTATGACACTAACAGTATCAAAATCAATAGGTTTAGAAATAAATATATAGTAGGCAGTTTCATAACATGTCCATTTGGTTAAAGGAAGGTTCCCCAAAGGGCGTCTGACCTCCCTAGCCTCGGACTTTTGACCGTGTTTATGGTGCCAGGCAAATTCCCTTCTGTGGAATGAACTTCAAACACAATCAACAGATTACCCAGTTTTAGTTATTGTCCTGCTGGTACAAAGAAATACCATGACCAAGGCAACACATAAAAGGAATCATTTAAAGCGGGGCGGTGGTGGCGCACGCCTTTAATCCCAGCACTTGGGAGGCAGAGGCAGGCCTTTGTGAGTTCGAGACCAGCCTGGTCTACAAGAGCTAGTTCCAGGACAGGCTCCAAAAC
>NC_022011.1:55907889-55928138 GCF_000317375.1 Microtus ochrogaster | reverse complement strand
CATGAGATGTACTCACTCATAATTGGTTTCTAGCCACAAATAAAGGTCAGTGAGTCTTTATTTTGATATCCTAAAGAAGCTAAATAAGAAGGTGAACCCTGTTTCACATTTTCATGAAGGCAAGAAAGATTTCAGATATTGTCTGTGTTTTTAAAGTTAATTTCTTCTTATGTAAGAGTCAGAATGTGGAATGGAATTATGTAAGGTTTATATGTAACACTTGGAATGATTCATGCTCTAATGTCAGCCCTTCAAAAACAGTGCTGCCCGAATCACGCAATGCTTTCTCCATCAACATTTCACAAAGAGTCCTATGAGTGTGTGGTCTCATCAAGCATTATGGTGGATTAACCAGATCCTGCTAGTTTCTGCTAGTTTAAACCAGCTCAAAGAAATAGAAATTTTTTTTAATGGAGAAATAGATAATGTCCGGTGTCTCCAGATCTAAGTCCAGGGGTTAGGATTGGCCCTTGTGGCCTAAACTTTCCTTCCTCCTCTCTATCTTCTGCTGTATGCACAGGCTCCAGGATTACTTTCTCCTTCCAGCCCTCCCTGGCTGCCTACTTGACCTGTTATAACACATCTGCCCATGGGTGGACTCTACACCTATTGGTTTACACCATTAAGAGAGAAAGTCCTAGTGGCCCTGCAAAGCCCAGCCTGTCATCTTGTGTTCACTGTAACCTTCTTCCCCTTGCAGGGCCAGAGTGTGCTGCCATTTAAAATTGCCTATCCAGCTGAGCATCTCTAGAAAATACTCTAGAGGGGCAAAATTTTGCAGATAAACATGCAGAACAGGCCAGACTTACGGCCCACTATAGCCAATGCACAGATACTTCTGGGGAAATTATTAGGAGAAATGTTTGCAGTATCCAGAGCCGCCGACCGAGAGTGGGAGCCTGCATGTCAGGTTTAATTTCTGTGTGTTTATGTACGGAGTGAAAACCAAGGACAACAGAGGTTTCACAAACACCAGAAGCGAAAACGTCAAGCAAGTAAAAATCAATAAATAACTGTCTTGCAGGCTTAGCTAGACAGAGAAAATAGTTTAATTGTTTATCTTCCACAAGCTTAAATAGCAAGAGCTAATGGAATTTGAATTTTAACCTCTTGTAAGAGAGACTCATTACCCTTTCAGATTCACTATTGCATTCAAGAATTGCGGTGTTAAATATTTAATATTCCTACTTTAATTCTGAGTATACTTTAATTACTCTATATAATGTGGAAAATCGCTCCCTTGTTCAAATTTGTATATATAATGGAAGAAAAATATAAAATAGTATTGCAATTGATGCTCTTTGGATAGCACTAAATTAGTATAAAAACAATAATACAGAATTAAGTTCTCAGTATAACACTTTTGAAGAAATTATATATCATTTTGCTGAAGTGGTTATCATCATTAATACATGATTATTAGAGAAGGGCTGTGTGTTGGGGCTTGATCAGAGCACTGTAGATACCCTGAAATCTGGTATAGGGGATCTTTAGCATTGTATCCACCTTCTCAGGGGTTCTTGTTCTGAATATGTGAATATTGTCATGTGAAATGCCTTGTACTGTAACACCATTTATTTTAGAGTTAAGTGAATATTGTCATGTAATTTTGAGACTTATTTGGAACTCTCGCCCCCCCCCCCCTCAGATCCAGCATTACATTCTAACTGAAGGGAAAGGACAGATGACACAAAAGCCCGGGTGGCAGTGCACCTAAAGAACCTGTGTCCTTCTGAACAAGAGCTTGTCAGTGCTGTGGAAGCAGATACCACTGTCCAAAGTAATTCTTAGATTCATCATCAAACAAAAAAGCCAAACAACCAAGCAAAGACACCCCCCAACCAAGAAAACCAAAAAACAAGCAAAAACTTGTTTTAACGTGTATGTGTGACCATTGTTTTGCTTTAAAATTTAGGGATGATTGAAGTCCCGCAAAACTCTATCACTGCCTACAGCAGGACCTCGGGAACTTTTCATCTGTGTTGGGGAAGCTTACCAATGATTTTCAGAGTTTCCCGCTACCTTCCTTAGAAGCAAAATGTACACATCTATAGTAAAGCAAGACCACATATACAGTCAGTATGATATTAGAGTTATATTCCTCACCATATGAGATGTGTTAATGAATCTGAAATAATTAACTCCTCTTTACTGGAGTGGTAGAGATGCAATAATTGTGAACTCAATGAGTAGCTGAAAGCCCCCCAAAGCATCCCTTTCTTTGGTATATTCTTAGTTAAATATCTTAGAAACAGAGATTAAACTTAAACTATTGCCTTATTTTAGACTGAGATTTGATGATAGTGCAAACAAAAATTTCGAAGGACATTCAAATTAAATATAGCACAATGAAAGAGTCCTCTGTTTGGGGTATGTAATTATATGGAGAAACAATTGCTAGCACAGATATGGAGACAGGGACAGAAAGGTGAAGCTAATGTTCTTAGAGGTGGGAAGGGTACAGAGCAGGACAGGGCTGGTCTCCATGAAGCAGTATAAACCAATGGTTCTCAACCTTCCTGATGCCGAGACTCTTTGAGTTCCTCAGCTTGTGGTGACCCCCAACCATAAAATTATTTCTGTTGTTACTGCATAGCTATAATGTTGCTCCTGATAAAAATCATAATGTAGATACCTGTGTTTTCTGATGCTCACAGGGCGTCACGACCCACAGATTAAGAACCACTGTATAAAACAATGGGTGATTTCTGTACAGAATTGTCTGTGCTATTTGGGGACTGCAGAGGAGGATGACTGGAAAGGATCTGTGAATGAAAGACTGTGGACTGTCAAAATCAAGAATTAGCTATTTAGGGCTTGAGAAATCAATCAGCAACTAAGAGCACCAACTGCTTTTACAGAGGACCAGAGTTTAGTTCTCACCTACTCACAACGGCCTGTCACTCTAGCTGTAGGGGACCCAGCATCCTCACCTGGCTTTCAGGGTTACTGCACTCATTTCCACTGGCCCACACACATATGCACAAAATTAAAAGTAAAATCTTTTAATAAAGCACTTAAGTGTTCAGACAAACATTAAAAAATAAAAACAGATAAAATTGAATCCCAAATCTCATTTCTATTTATTTTTTGTGAAACTCCTGGAGTAGGTTGTAGGCTGTCTTCTTGTTTTTAATCCAAAAGGCAATAATAACAATGGACAGAACTATCACATTCCAAATCAAACTGCCTAGCTTAATCTAATTAGTAGAAAAATCAGACAACTCCAAATTCCAATATTCAAGGCAGCTAACTCTCTGCTGCTTAGAAATGCTCACATAAACAGCAAAGAAAGACCTGGTTGTTAAACAGTTTCAAAGGAGGACTGAGAGAAAGAACCGTGCTGGCCTATGTCCTGAACAGCAGGAATCACCATGAAGAACATTAGTGAGGCATACTTGGGGGAAAACTGGTGTAATGGCAACATTCGGGAGAATTACCTACTATCTCAACAGAGACCTGGGTAACAGAGTGAGACCCTATCATACAAAGCCAACAAGCCAACCAAACACTAGTGGTTAGTGGTAAAATCTTGAAAAAGAGTTGTATAACATCTGCTGTTTAAAATATTGACTACGGCAGGGGCATTGTGGTTACGAGACCAAGCACTTGTTCTCAAGAGGTTTGAAGAGAAGTATTGGCTGGAAAGGGTTATGATATCTGTGTGTCATACCTTCATACAATTCAGAGTCCAGGACGTACAGTGAGAGCATCAATTTTGTAAAAATGGTAAATTTAAATGTAGACCACAACCAGTTATATGTTCTGCTATAAATAAATCTTTTGTATAACTTTGAAATTCCTTCAAAATAATAAGACAAAAAAATGGCATGGGGTTAATTCTGTGTTTCTTACCATGGCAAATTATGCACACTAAACATCTTTCATCTCTAAATGGAAATAATGTTACTTTTATGTGGTAATGTCTGAAGATAATAGAATAATGTGGATAGTGTAATAGTATTTACTCTGGTGAAGAATCAAGGAAACTTAAGAATGAAAAATGATTTTCAGCCTATAGAACAGTTTAGCTTTCATTTTCCAATAATTATCGATATTTATTTCAGTTAAAATAGTTTCTCATGTAGCCCTAGTTGAGCCAAAATTTGCTGTGTAGCAGAGAATGACCTTAACTCACTTCTGGTTCCGTTCTATTTTATACATCCAAAAGTCTTCTGTTTTCCTTACTTTGCATTTACGCTGAAACAGTAAAATTTAGTAAATCACACACACACAAATATATATAACAAGTTATATGTATGTAGTATATATAAGTTATAAATAATGTTATGAATAATAAATTACACACACCAACATGCACATGCACACACACATACATAGAGTATTCTAGAGTTTCTATAACCAGAATTATTATGATGTTGAACATATCTATAAGTCACTTGTTTTATCCCTAAATCTGTAGCTTAATATCACTGAAAAATGTGTAGAAGAATTATTTGTGTATTTTCCATTATAATCTAATTCAATAATAATCTAAACCAATAGATTATTGTTCCTCAGAACTTATACTTATACTTTAACAAATATCAAATTCAATGGCTTCCTTTTGAAGAATACCTTTATATTATTTGTGAAATTTGACACATCAACCATTCTAATCCTTCTTCCTGAAATGTTTCAGACACGTATGGATCTCTGTTTGCTCTGACCTCATATCTCTTCTGACCTCCGAACTCCTCTGTTTTCTTTTCTCCTTCTGCCTATTTCTACAAGAGTAGGCCTCCAGGGTTCTTATCCTTACTCTGATCTCTGTTTCTTCTGGATATGTGTGTGTGTGTGTGT
The DNA here is from genome assembly GCF_000317375.1 of Microtus ochrogaster. NCBI lineage: Eukaryota > Metazoa > Chordata > Mammalia > Rodentia > Cricetidae > Microtus > Microtus ochrogaster. The sequence continues at coordinate 55,923,335 of NC_022011.1, read as the reverse complement.
GTGTTTCCTACATACATATCATCTCTAGAAGTTGGAAGATGCCATCAGACCTCACAGAAGTGGTGTTCTAAACTGTGTTGTGAGTTCTGAGAATTGAATTCAGGCCCCCCTGAAAGAGCACCAAGCGAACCTGCCTCCAGTACTCTTGTGTCTTAACTGTTGGGCAATGTTGCTTCACTTCATACCTATACAGTCTCTGGGTATCCCGCAGTTCATGCTGTGCCAGCTTCTGCAGCCCTCAATACCTACACATTCTCTTCACTTATGTGAACTAAACTCATTTGAAATGGGAAGCAGAGAACAAGAAGCTTTATGTCCTGGAGAGACCTCTTATAATAATTGCAGACACTCTTCTGCTTAGAACATACCTGAGGATGGGACTCCTTATGTATTTCCTTAGTGTGTTTTCTATCAAAGAAACTTGTAGTTCATCTAGAGTGAGCTATAATCAAATTGGTTAAGACTGAGGAAGGTGGAGCCATCAGAAGAGTGCAGGGAACAGAGAGGGAAATACAGAGGGAGAGAAAAGGCTAGCACTGGAATAAAGTCATGCCTTTTTATTTGTTCTTTGCCAAAATAGAAAACTCTCTGTCTGCACTGTCACTTGAAATGTTTAACTTGCTTCAATACTATGATCTTTCAAGAACTCATAAAGAAATTTTATCCCATCAATACAGAACACTACACATTAATGTTTAAAAGCCTTCTGTGCAGAAAGAACTTATCTAAAATTACAGTTTAAATACTACTTTTTAGCTTGGAAGATACCCCATTGTGTTAGATAGTTCAGGATTGTTGAAAAAAGTAACTAAAAACTAATTCTCCAAGTTTGTGAAATCCAATATTCTGTACTCCAGGCAATCTTCATATTGCTCAGTCACTGTAAATTAGATTATTCTTGAGATTATATTTAAGTCAAGGCAAGATGGTCTTCTCTTTACAAATGCAATTAAGTCTCATGAGTGGAAATCTTGTTAACTATTGTCAGGGTAATTGAAATTGATTTGTGTTTACTAAACATTGTGAATACTAATCAAATATTAAACACTCAAGTGTTCCAGGTGCATTTAAATCTTTGGCAGTCTCAGAACTGCTTGAAACAATTTCTTGTCCCAGAAGTGAGCATTTGTTTCAGCATTTTCTTCAAAACGCATTAAGAGAAATAGAGGAGTGTCCTTCATTTCTTTCATGTAAGTCCCTTAGTTGGGAAGAATTAGGAATAGGCCTGCAGGTCACGTTATTTATGTTTTATTTCCAGTGCTAGAGACAGCAAGCCGACATTTTCACTGCTTCCTTCATTCCTGGTTTGCCGTTCTCTGTGCCTCACAACGTTGCAGAACTCCACAGAATAGGTTTTATAGGAAACAAATATTACCAGCCATTTGAAAATCAGGTTGCATATAATGTCTAGTGGCTCACATGCCCTGGCCTGATGACTTGGCTTGCTTCAGTACCTTGTCCTTAATGGGATGATGCACCGGCTATATGAAGCTTAAAGAACCTCCGCAGATGCAAAAATAAAGCCACCACAGCCATTGGCTTTGAGGAAATTTTACAGTTGTTGCTTAACCTGCTCCCTTATGCCCTGCAATATTCATTAGCAGATTCCTCTGTTTATGACGGATAATATATGGAAATGGTTATGGGAAGCAAGCAGATGTAACTACTGAAATAAATTAGTAGGAAAGTTCTGCTTTTTTGCAGATGGCTCTATCAAATATGCTTCCTCTCTCTTCATGTTAACATTTATTTGTCTTTCAACAGAAAACTTTTCTTTACTGACTCTGGGGATGTTCCGAAAGTGGAGAGATGTGACCTGGACGGGATGAACAGAACGAGGATAGTTTACTCAAAGGCAGAACAGCCAGCTGCCCTGGCCCTGGACCTCGTCAACAGATTGGTTTATTGGGTAGATCTCTACTTGGACTACGTGGGAGTAGTGGACTACCAAGGAAAAAACAGGCATACTCTTGTACAAGGTAGACAGGTAAGTACAATTTTGTTAGAAAATGCAGCTACCATAATAAACTGAATATATGATAACTCTTCTAAAGATCGAAATTGGAAGCATTCTTACAGATAAGATGTAATGGCTCACAAACCTTAGATGCATATTTTATTTGGGAGGATGTTTTAGTCACAGTAATACTAGGACATGCCTGTTGAATTATCAGGTTCTTCTAATGGAACATAGTGGATGTGTGTGTGTGTGTGTGTGTGTGTGTGTAGGGAATTTATTAGAGTGGCTTAGAGTCTTGATTGGATCCGTGGTCTGGTTAATATAACAATGATTGTTTCCTGATGGAAAGGCAGAGAATCCAGTAGAGACTGGATGACCTACAGGGTTCATCAAGAGCTGTTGTTTGCCACTCTAGGCTGGAATCCCTAAGAACTTTGTTTTAACATCAGCAAAGGAATGCCTCAGCAACAGTGTTGGTGACATCACCTTCCAAAGCCATCTCCTTTTATTTGAGCTGTCACCAGAGAAAATTTTAGGGTGGCTGTCCCCACCTCAGATGATCTAGATTTAGGGCAGATAGTCTGATCTCAAATGAGCCAATCAAGAAAATCCCTCACGTGTGTGCTTTTAGTTGAACCTGGATGTAACCCATTTGGCAGTTAAGCTCAGCCATCTAAATCATGACACTAGATGTGTCTTGCTTCTTTGCCTCTCTGTTGAAGGCAAACAAACATAAGCAAGACCATGAATGCAAAAGTGCTGTATTCACAAGAGAGAAAGAGAGAAAGAGAGAGAGAGAGAGAGAGAGAGAGAGAGAGAGAGAGAGAGAGAGAGAGAGACTCCCTGGAATGGGACAAATGTCATGACCTACTTTCTGAAAACTAATTCAAGCCGTTTATTCATATGGAGCTTCACCACCATCTGTCCCATGAGACATTAAAAATAGTTTGCTAGCAAAAGCAAATGTGTGCTCACAAAATACCCTAATTATTCTAATAGTGTTAGACTTAATTTTGCCCACTGATTCATTTGTGTGCTTCCTAAATGAGAATTTTGTGAAAATCAAAGATCAATGTTCTTGTCTGTGCATTTTTTTGTGTTATTTTTTGCTTGTTTGTTTGTTTGTTTGTTTCTTCCTTTTTTCAGACAATGCTCCATAAATGCCTTAAAAAAGCTTAGTTGAAGTATGCCTTTTCCAGTAATATTTCTCCCCAATATTTATCTGTCTCTTATATTATATCAATCTTTTGTGAGGTCTACAGTGAATTAATAGATTTAATAATTGAATTTCTGATATAGTATGAGATAGGCATGTTCTGTGAACCCTTTACAGTGACTTTGTCCCTCATCACCTTTATAATGCAGTTAATTATCTTTGATATATGAAAACCTTTACATGGGATATATATATATATATATATATCCCATGGTTATGCCCTTGGTTATGCCCTTCTGTGTACTAATTTCTAAGATGATTATGAGAGACTTTATTTTATTTGTCATTAAAAATTAAACATTGAATGGAGAATTCAAATGATTTTTCTCCTAATTATTTGGAAAGTCTTTTAAGAGCCTGTAGAGATGGCTTAGTGGTTAAGAATATGTACTGCTATTACAAAGGACCGAAGTTCAGTTCCTAGCACCCACTTATATTGCACACAACTAAATTTAGAAGTCTGACACTGTCTTCTGACCTCTGTGGACATTACACTTACATATGCACTTACATATGCACAAATCCACACATAGAAATACACGTACATGCATATTTTAAAATAAAATGAAAATAACTCTTTAGAAATGTTGAAAAGGCTTTTAATGTCCACTCTCCTCTTTACCCTCTCATCATTATTGCTGGTTTCTTTATTTGTTTGTGCAGTGTGTGCACACGTGCTTTTATGAGTGCAGCACGACAATGAAAGCCAGGTCCCTCAGAGCTCAAGTCTCTGCAGGACTTCTAGCTAATAGAATAGTGTTGTGATTTAAACTCTGGTCCTCATGATTATGCAGCAGGTCTTTTTTAATGCTGTGAAATCTCCATATCCTGTGTATGGGGATTCAGGACGCTTACAAGTGCACATTTATGGAGGCCAGATGTTATTTTTAGGTGTCCTTCCTCAGGTTCCATCCACTATGCCTTTTTCTTTTCTTTTCTTTTCTTTTCTTTTCTTTTTCTTTTTCTTTTTTTTTTTTTTTTGGAGACAGGTGCTCTGGTTGTCCTGGATCTCTTGAGTTCATCTAGATTGGTTAGGACAGTATATGGATCCTCCTGGATTGCAAAGCCAGTTCAAGGATTACAAAGTCATGCTACACCTAACTAGTTTTGTCTGAGATCTTGGAGTGAAACTCAGTTCTTTCTGTAAACATAGGAATCAATAAAGCAAAGGCTTTACCAGTTGAGCTATACCCTCATGTAGTAATAGGTGTGGCGGGGCTGCATCCCCAGAACCCCGGCCGACTCCGGCTAGCTTTACCCGAAATAATTACACGGACACTGTATTCTTTTAATCACTGCTTGACTCTTTAGCTCTAGCCCTTTTCTCGGCTAACTCTCGCACCTGGACTAACCCATTTCCAATCATATGTGTCGCACCCCAAGGTGCGCTTACCAGGAAGATTCTAGCCTACGTCCATCCTGGGTCGGAGCTTCATCGCGTGTGCCTCAGAGAGCAGAGCTCTCGCCTCTGCCCGCAAGAGTGGAGCATCGTGTCTCTCTGAGGCGTCTGCCCCCGAGAGGAGAGCTGTCGAGTCTCTGAGCTCACTTCCTCTTCCTCCCAGCGTCTGCTCCTCCCACCTATGTTCTAACCTATCAGGTCAAGCAGCTTCTTTATTTAATCAACCAATGACCTTCCTCCATCACCCTCAGTCATCAAATATTTACTTATTCTTTCATCTTGTTTCTAATGCCTGTGTTTCTGGCTCGCTAAACATATGCTAAGTCTGTCAGTAAGCAATCTGATGTAGAAATAGTCTTTCAAAGTCTTTAAATTATGGAGAGAAATTTATATGAAGAGAAGTAAAGAAAGAGCTGTTGAATAAAACAGAGTTTTTGCCATGTGAGCAGATTTTCTACCTTGGCCGATTGTCTCTTATACAGTAAGGGTTTTCTTTATAGGATATGAACTGACATCTTATATCTAAAAAATTATTAGAGTCATAGTGTGCCACAGCATGAGTATGGCCTCACACTCTGACCAAATCTAGGAATACAGCTTGTTTATATCTTCAAATGGTAGAAAAAGCATTGACCAAATCAATAACTAGGCCATTGGTATATTTGGTGGCTATGACATCATCTCCATAAAAAATGATACTGGTAAGTGCATATGTCCCCTCCTTCACTGCCTAAATCTGTGCACATGCTGCCTATACCAATGGGATGTTATCTGAGGGCTTTAACCTGGAAAAATCCTTCACACTGATTCTTGCCACTCATGTCTACACTAGACAAGAAGAAACGGATGATCTTGAAACAACACCAAAGTCAGTTTTCTTTTCCTCACACCTCACAAAAGGACCAGGGAATGACAATGACCCAGACAGGCTAGAACTGTATAATTGGCCTGGTACTCTTGTTAAGAATGTTTTACAAATTTTTATGAGTGGTTTCACAAACACATCGTACATCCTCACATCGTCAGCTGCAGATCCTTGTGGTTTAATATAGCCTCGTGTGGTCTCTAAGAACGGTGACCAGTGACTCTCATAAAATTTCCTGTAACAGCCAGTAATTACTCCAGATATCCAGACCAGAACCTTTGCAAATCATGCATAATTGAATAAAACCACTAGGCTCTCCACTTCCAGCAGTTCAGAAAACGAATGATCAGTCTTCTTTCTACCCTACTTTCTATGAACTTCAAACACTGTTTGCATCTCAAGATGCACATATTTGTCAAAAGAGAGTGAAGTTGCTAATCTAATAGTATGCATATCCATAAGCATCACAATTGCATTCTACTTGCCAGTACGAATAAGTTTTAGAAATCATGACATTTTTGAATGAAATGCTCAAATTTTATTCACCATTTTGCACATATGTGATTTCTTTCTGTACTCTTCTCCACACTGCATAAAATATTATTTTAATATAACTTAAGACAAGAATGTGACTTTCAACATATGAAACAAATATTCAAAGTTGTTTTCCTTTATAGATCATTAGGGCATAGCTATGATTCTGCAGTGCCTACATATCTGTATGAGCAAGTAGCCTCTAAAATGTCTCAAATGATATTAATTCTGACACAGCATATTAGTTAATGCATTTCAAGGTCTGGTTTTTACTAGTCTAGGACAGAAACTATAAAGCATATATTCCTGATGAAACATGAATATAATTATTTCCCATGCATATAAAACTATTTTACCCACTACTGTATCTTATCTTTCACTAAAAAGAGTAGAAATTATTGGAATGTTTTTTTGAAAGAAAATAGAAAATAAATGATAATATCCATCTGACTCTGGACATTCTTCACACTTGTAATTGTAATTTTCACATTAGCAGCAGTAGAATTAAAAATTCTAGCTATATTTGGTGCTCTTTGCAGGTTAAGCATCTCTATGGGATAACTGTATTTGAAGATTATTTATATGCAACCAATTTTGATAACTTCGACATCATACGAATAAACAGATTCAATGGCACTGACATTCACTCAATAATTAAAATGGAAAGCGCTCGAGGAATCCGAACCTATCAAAAAAGAACTCAGCCAACAGGTAAGCCACGGGGCTCCTTAACGGCCTCCCTAACGGCGGCTTCAGTGAGAACATAGTCCTTGGGCTTCTGTGTGGTGTTACAGAGGATATCATAAATTCATTTTTGACAGCAAAAATGTACGTGCCTGCTTGGTAGAATAGAATAGAGATCACTTCTCAAGTCTAAATGACAAACTACTCAGCTCCTATCAAATCGTTTCTCCAACCACGGGGTTGAAATGATGGCTCGATTTAGCCCCAGCAAACAACTTTCCAACGTGATGTATGTAGACAGGAAGCTCGGATGCTAAGGCTTATTTCTGAACTTTTCTGCCATTTTTTGAAGGCAAATTTCGAACCAGGTTATTTGCTGTGGCACTTGCCTCGTGTCCACTAGTGGTAGTTCTGGTTCTCCTGGTTTAATATCCCAATTGTTTTATGTTTTTTTTAAAATGCCCATTAAAAAAACAATTAAAGCGAACTGCAGTAGTGTTAAATATTTTTGAAAAACACAATATAATGATTTTTATAGTAGGTTAATAATGATCAGCAGCAGCCCAGTTTAGGCCCAGTTAAAATACAAAGTTACCTGAAAGTAAAATATCACCACCCCAAATTCCTGTCGTCTCTCTATAAAGATATTTCAAATTAAAACGGATCTAAAAACATTAAATATTAATGTACATCTATCTGAGGAAGAGCACTGTCATAAACAGATTTGTAACAAATTCAGTTTTGAAGTTTGAAGACAATTTTATTAAAATTCTGTAGCTTTCTGTATTTGCCAATTATCCATGGACCATTACTATGTACGAAGATTTATTCTACACGCTTGGAATATACTACTCAACTAAACACAAAGTCGCTTTTGCTTTATGGAACTTAAGTCATATTGGAGACAATATAATACAAAATGAGTAAGTAAATTATTTATTTCATTAGAAATAATAACTACTATCAAAGAGAAATAAGATAGGGAAGATTTAAAGAATCAGACATGGGGAGTTGGCAATTTTTTGTCAAAGAGGTCTAACTAGAAAGATGGCATAGAATAAAATCTTCAAGAAATTGAATATGAGAAGCCTGGTGATCTCTGGAGTGAGCAGTGTGGCGGGAGAGATGAGTAAGTTCAAAGCCATGAGGGAAGAACAAATCTAAACTCCTCTGGAGCATCCACGGGCTTATATGTCTGAAACAGAGTGACTACAGACAGGGAAGCGGAAAAATTAGAGATATCATAGATTATGTAACATGTAGGAGCTTGTAGATTATCATAAAGCTCTTTATTTTTCTATTTCATGAAGTAGGAATCATCAAGAATCATTCAGCAGAGTTTCATAATAACTTTTATGAACTTTCCATAGATGTATGGAGTTGATGCCAGAGGGGAGAGGACGATGATTAGAAAAAGTGATGGATTGTTCCAAGAGAGTAGTAGTCAAGTAAATAGAAGTAGGAGTTAAATTCAGGATCTTTATAAACATATATTGGATGGGATATAAAAAATAAAGAGTCAAGAATGAAGGCATAGGTTTTGCTAAAACATTGAAACAGCACACATTGTAAAAATGAGAAACAAAACAATTTATAAGAAAAGACTGAGGTCAGTCATATGGGTTATTTCAAATGTCTATTATAGACTTAAATGTAGATTTGGAGAGATACATGCATATACAAGATTATGTGTTTAGTTTGGAGGAGAAGACCAGGATAGATATAGCAGTTGTAGTGATTGACACAGAGGTATTATGTAACACCACTGAATAGCTGTGAACATCAGGGAAGTAAGCTCATGTCGAGAGGAGTTTCAAATAATGACACTAGAACATATCACCAGTAAGTCAAGAATAGAGAAGCCAAATGATGACACCAAGAAGCAGTTCAGAAAATCCAAATGGCCTTTGGTCTTCTTGACAGCATGAAGCTTACTGACTTCTGACAGTGACATTTTGATGTTAATATGTGACTAAAGTTGGTTTGAAGGAGACAGAAGGAATGGAAATGGAGAAAATGAGCTATGACCATGAAAAACCATGCACCTTAGGTGAATCAGTGCAATGAGAAGTTGTTTCTTTTCCAAGTTGCCATAAATACTGGAACATTTGCATACTGATAGGTAATAAAGAAAGAAAAGGTATTAATGAAAAGGAAAAAGGAAATTGATGATGATAACAGAATGGGTTTATTACCTAAGCTACTTTTTTTTTTTCATGTTACCTAAGCTACTTTAGAAGCCTTAAGACGTTACACAGCAATAAAACATTCACTGAAAGAGCTTTTCACTCATGTTTTTTCTCTGAGAAAAATGATGGATACAGAAAGAAGAAAGTATTTTTTTTAAAAGTAAACTAGTTTGGCTATAAAATAAATTAGTCATGATATTCACCTCTCTTTTAACTAAGAGTTGAGCAAAAACTTAGTTTTAATACTAGCCAGACTCTTAGGGACACAGTGACAGTATTACTTCTCTTTGGCCATGATCTTTCTTATTTTCATGGTCCTATTTACATTTTGTTCCTCCCTAATTCTAAATATTAATAAAGCACATTTTCACACCATAATTTTCTTGTGGTCTCAAATATCGAAAACATTTGTTGTGACTTAGCATTTCTCATCAGCTCAGATGATGTCTCTCCCAGTGTGGCTGCCCATATGCTGAAGAAGGGTAACTTTGCTCAAATCCCTACACTGGGACTTTTTTCTGCCATTTTTTTATGTTTTTCTTTCTTTCTTTTTTAATGACATTTAAATAAGCACACAAAACTTGGCTCCAAAACAAACAAAAATGTTAATTTCATTTGCATATTTGTGAACGCAGTAAACTAATATTTCTTTGATTTTTTTAATTTAACCCAAGAAGATTCTGTCAATCTCCCCCCTCTTCTCTGGGGTTTAATTCCCCTCCCCCCATGTTATTATAGTACTCCACAGTGGGGTATGCAACAGTTTGCTAAGATTCTACTTCCTTACACTGTAAAGTTTACACATAATTGACTTGTCTGGTTTTCTCTCTGTTGCAGTCAGAAGCCATGCCTGTGAACTGGATGCATATGGACTGCCAGGGGGCTGTTCACACATCTGTCTGTTCAGCAGCAGTTATAAGTCACGGACCTGTCGCTGCAGGACTGGCTTCAACTTGGGAAGTGACGGCAAGTCATGCAAAAGTATGTTGCTACACATTTCGCCAGCAGGCACCTCTTCTGGAGAGTTGTGGGTGTTTTGCTTTTTCTTTTTTTTTTTTTTTTAATTAGCAGCATCCCCATCAGTAAGAAGAACAAGAGACTTACAGTCTAACAGTGATATTTACGAGCAAGTGCATGCTAGACATTTTCCCTTCTCAAAGTCAGGATTTACCTTTCCTTGAGGCAATAAAAAGGGCAGCTCTTTAAGCTAAAGGATTAGCAAACTTATTCACCATAGGGATCCATCAGGGAAGATTTTAAGGGGAAAAAAAATCTATTTTAGTTTTTAATTTCCTGAATGAGGTTCAAGGAACTCTACCCAAGGTTGACTATATTTTTTCTCATATGTAAACTCAAATGGTCTTCCAAATAGGTGTCTTGTTTGACTGAAGAGCACATACAACAGTGAAGTACCACTGGATACAGCAAGGCAGCACCAATGCATACCTTTGCACAGCAGAAATGGGTCTGAAGTTTGCTACATTATTTCGTGTTTCATTAGCGATGTCAAACATGTATCAATTCTTTGAACGACTTATCAGAAACTCTCCCTTTATTATAAGTTGTTAGAAATTTTTTGTTTAATTTTTAAGATTTGGCATGGTATTTTCATGATTATTTTTGAATAAGCTTTTAAGATTTATTTTTAAAAAGAGAAGAAATAAACAAAATGCATGTTTAATTTGTGTTTCTGGCTTTGAGTTAAATGGTGGAAACATAAAGATATCTGGTCTCATGTTCCTGAGCCTATCTGGAGTATAATTGATTTTCTGGATTTGAGGCCTGCAGATCAGAGAAGTTGAATGTGTCTGCACAATTGTATAACATAACTAAATCAACTGTTGCTCTTGGGAAGTGATAGCATGTCATGAAAATGTGTAGTCATATTCATGTATACACACAATGTACATAAATACCTTTATGGGAAAACCTCAGCTTAGAGCTGCATTTAAGAGAACTTTTATAGACCATATCCTTTTGGTGCAAAAACCACCAAAAACAATTCTAACTATGATAAATAAAAATAGATTCAACAAAAACTGAGTTTTGATCTTTCAAACTCTATAAGCTCCCTCTAGCAGAAAGTCAGACATCTGGCACTATCAAAGGCCAGGGCAACAGCAATCCACAGAGGTAAAGGTTAATATAAAAAGCAGAACGTTCCAGTAGAGGCCAGGAGGTTAGAAAGCTAGAAATGAGGTTGCTAGTTCCAGAATGACATTCTGTGGGCTATCCTTCCCACTCAGGTGGAGATGCTCTGTCTCTTTCCTTAGTTATTTGCAAGGGTCAGTGGCTTGGAGAACAGTGTAGTGAAAGCACTTAAGTTTTGTATTCTGTTTATCCACAGAAACTATAAAGAAACCTAATCCTGCCAGGCAGTGGTGGCGTGCGCCTTTAATCCCAACACTCGGGAGGCAGAGGCAGGGGGATCTCTGTGAGTTTGAGGTCAGCCTGTTTGACAAGAGCTAGTTATAGGACAGGTTCCAAAGCTACAGGGGAACCCTATCTTGAAAAATAAAAAAAAACAAAGAAAGAAGAGAAAAGAAAAGAAAGGAAAGGAAGAAAGAAACCTGTGCCCTCCCTTTAACAGTAGAATGGAATTAAGAACGTAAAACAAGAATCCAAGTTTTGTCGCTGTCTAATTAAATTTCACACACACACACACACACACACACACAAAGAAATTGTAAAGTAAGCATCAAGGAATGCCCAAAATAAGATTGAACAAAATACAAATACCTTTCTTACAATTTAAAGGTCCCAAACAGTCATGTGTTAGCACTGAGAGTCCAAGATTGCCCATTAAAATTTTTGTATTTATTCAAAATGTAAATGAAAATCTGCTATGATAGATCCCTGATTATGGTTTTTAGTCAATGAAGTATTATGCTAGAATTAAAAAAGAATGTTTTTGAAGATACATTAATGACATAACAAAATATCATTAAATTTAATGGTGGTAATTTTTGAAAAATAAGTCAATATATGTATACATTTGTCCAAAACCATTCTATAATTTCAAAAAGGAAAGCCCCCCCAAATGAACTAATACTAATTTTATATCATATAAAATATTATTTTGAATGAAATACTTTTGAAATCAGGAAAACATCAAGAGATTATGAAGCACAAAGTCATTAAGTTACATTATCTTATACTTACATCAAAGGAAAGGTGAGGAATAATAGAGGAAAAGGAAAATCTCATCTCGTCGTTAGCATAAAATCATAAAGTCAATATGTAAATTTCTCAGCAACCTCTCTGCTGAGCAATAGAAACAATGTAATGTTTAACATAGTGAATCAACATAGAAAATAATTTGTTAATTTAAATAAAAAAATGTTTATAACATGGATTTTCCTTTTAAATAATTATAAATTAGAAGAAGAAAAGGAATCCAGGCTTTTTGTGAATTTAGGAGCTAGAATCTATGGTCTACTACATTATACTTTTAAGTAAAATGCCATTATGAATTCATCATTTTGTTCAATGAATACGTGTCAACAAAAAATAAATATGTATTGTGAAATATATACGTAAGTTAAATTTGAGGAGGAAACTACATAGTAGTGAAGTGTACTATATGGTTAAATCCATGGATGGCTATTAATTATAATGAGAATAAAATTAAATTACAAAGTTTAAGTTGAAATTCAACTAGACAAAATATTCAACTAGACAAAAATAAACCCTCTGATAATGGAAGATGCATAGTTTATTTACAAAATTTCTGTGATAGACACTACAGCAATATCTAAAAATTGCCTTTGTAAGAAAAAAAAAACATTAGACGAGAATTTATAGGAGCTCAAACAGCTTGAGCAGGCTTTATTTAATGCCAGAAAGTTGACATCTCTCATTCTGGTCATAGGATTAGGGCTTAGTACTTCCTCAATGACTACTCAATTGCCAGATTTCAAGAGAAAGCAGATTCATGTTTCAAGCTGGAGATTTTATAGCTCAGAATATGTAAGTGGCAAGAGGATTTCCTTGTTTGGTGACAGAACGTGGGCCTAGCTGCTTTTCTTCCACAGTTGATTTTTGAACTTCAGGGACCATTATCTCCTTTTGCAAATGCTGGGTGTCTGAGGTAGTAGAAACAGTTTTGCTTCAGATGTTTCAAAATAGCTGAATTCTTGGAATTCTAAATTCAATTTAGGGCCTTGGTTTTGTGTGTGTGTGTGTGTGTGTGTGTGTGTGTGTGTGTGTGTGTGTGTGTGTTAAAGAACTGTCTGCGTCTGACTGACCGGAACCTGACCTGGAAGTTGGGGAAGAGGACCCCAAAGCCCAACCATAAGGTTTACCAGTCCAAGATTCTGATGTTTATGGAGTAGGTGTTGAGTGCATCTGGCAGATGGCATTCATGTAATTCCTTTGTATTGAAGCACTGTCCACTAGACTTGAATGCCTATGAAACCTACTCTGCCCAGATAGTTCAAAAAGGTAGAGATTGGCAAGGTTACTTCCCCCTTTTATAATAGCAGCAAACACATGTCGGAGTTGACAGCTTTGCAAGTCAAGCAGTCACCTGCAGGACTGCAGCCTTTGAAAGATGTGCAAGAAAATTGGTGTGTGTGTGGGGGGGGGTGCCGAAATGCTTCTTAGTGAGTGATAGAGTTGCTTTTAAATTGCCCATGCTTCTTTAAAAGTAAAAACAAACAAACAAAAAACAAAACAAAACAAACAACAACAAAAAACAAGGAAAGAAAACCCAAGAAAAGAAAAAAAAAAGGCCACCTTAATTTTGCATTTTAGTAGCTATGGAGATCATTTCTGTTTGTTTGGAGATTTGTGTTACTTGTTTGCTTCTGTTGAGTTCTGTGTTACATATCAGATTCCCTGGCAGATGACATCGTCTCTGACATTACAATTAAGCTAGGAAGTAAACTGATGCCATCAGCTGGCACTGATTCATTTCTTATGTGCATTAGTCACCTGTTTGGACAGCAGAACACAGTAACGTTCATGATAATCTCTCTGATATCCTGTGACTCTTTTGTTAGCACTTGCAGTCAGTATGTGGCAGCTCCATACTGCAGAGATTTAATTGGCCTGAAGTTTTCAGCACTGTCAAATGTAATGAGTGCAATAGATGGTATCTTCAGAAAGCGTTCGCTTGATTGTAATGAATTATACAATTAAATGTACCAGATATTTTAATAAATTTCCATTTCACAAGTTACAAGTTATTCAATGATCTGTCATGTTTTTGCTATACAGACAGAAGAATAATTAACTAAATATAACCCATTCAGTGAAGTAATTTCTGGTTTAATTAAAGTAATGCAATTAGCCGGCCTTCTTGCATCAAGATCCGTTTGGCATATTTCAGAGTTTAATTTCTAGTATTGAATTTTAAAAAAAAAAAGTCTAATTGTGCCAGTTAATTAAACAGTGGCATTCTGCAGTGTAAAGAAGATTAGGCAGCATGGGTTGTTTATGTTTGTAATCTTTCTTCTGCAGGGCCAAAGAATGAATTGTTCCTCTTTTATGGAAAAGGACGCCCAGGAATTGTTAGAGGGATGGACCTGAATACCAAGATAGCTGATGAATGCATGATCCCCATAGAAAATCTGGTAAACCCGCGTGCTTTAGACTTTCACGCAGAAGCTAATTATATCTACTTTGCTGACACCACCAGTTTTCTAATTGGCCGGCAGAAGATAGATGGCACAGAGCGAGAAACCATCCTGAAAGATGGTAAGTGACACTGTGACATTAACTTCAAGCTGCTCAGAGATAAAGGCTTTTGAAAGGCTACATCTAGTGTGTTTCATGGTGCTAAGTAGAGTCCATATTCTTCTTATTCTTTTAAGAGTATTTTACAATTTTTATCATCTCGGTGACACTAATTTCTACAGTTTTCCAATTCTGTATGCTAATATGTCATTGAAAAATGAAACAAATTGTCTACTACATTTTAAACACTACAGTAAGTAAATAGTGATATTGTTCACTTTTCAGCAAATGTGGAATTACAATGATGCTGTTATAGACTTCATGGTACAGTATCACGTTTAACAGAGTGTCAAAGAATTCTGTAGTATTGGTCCTTATTAGAAAACTGCCTATCTCAATAAGAGCACCAGTGTTCCTATTGTCATCAAATTCCTGTGTACTATTTCTTATTCTATCTGTTAAAAGGCAGTTGTAAAGCCGTGCTCTTGAAGTAGCAAATATCTTTACAGAAACATAAAGATATACTTACTTTAATTTATCAACACAAATGTAACAAATGTAGTATTTTGTACACCTCACATGCATGCACTCTGCTCAAACCAGTATGAAGTAGTTTTAGAAACAGCCAACGAAATACCATTACTAAAGATAGAAAAATATCTTAATGCTAAACCAACACATGATTGAGTAACTTCCTATCATAATTCCGGGTCTCATTTTCCTCATGCATAAAGCCTACACAGTTCTTGAATAGAAATCTTTAAGCCAAGAGTCATTAACTGAATATTTATGAAGTACAGCTTCTAGCCTATTGTGTGAGTTAAAAGTAAAAAAATAAGGCCGGGCGATGGTGGCGCACGCCTTTAATCCCAGCACTCGGGAGGCAGAGGCAGGCGGATCTCTGTGAGTTCGAGACCAGC
>NC_022011.1:55879722-55907779 GCF_000317375.1 Microtus ochrogaster | reverse complement strand
AAAAAAGTAAAAAAATAATTTTTTAGAAATGGCTACCTTCATGGACAATATAAACACATGGAAAATTTAAAGCATTACAATATGTATTTTTTGGGTCCAAGCTGATCTCCCCACCCCCAAAAAACATGAGGTTCATGGGGATTGTCTAGGCAATGGGCATCTACAGGAAGTGGTAGACACTACTTGGATATGTTCAGAGACTCCTTATATACCATGCCATTTGTGGCGTACACCCTCAGGAGACGATATTAAAGACAGAGAGAAAGCATTTATGCAGCCAGAAATGTATGGAGAAATATTCTCCAGAAATAGGATGGATGCTCTCGATGGGTCACTATTTTGGCAGTTCAATTTGCAGATAATAGTAACAGAAGATACATGCAAAGTAGAAATGGATGTGATGAAGTACCTTGAATGTAAGATGAAGGGGTTTGCATAAAATGATAAAATGAAAAAGATTTCTGATACAAGAAAAAGTGTGAGTAATTTATATTTTAAGAAAACCTATCCAGTGGTAGGATACACAAAGAGCCAGAAAACATACAAACTGAACAAGAAAGCTCAGAAACACCCACATGGGTCTGTGAAACAGAACCAGAGATTCATAGGAAGATGATTCTCTCAGGTTAGCTATGGTTCAAGTCAAATTACCAATGACAAAAAGTTCACTCTCCAAGAGAGGCAAATGAAGTTTCAAATGGAATATGTGGCAGTTTCACATTTTAAAAATAGCTTCCTGAATAAGGAAATGCGTCACCCACGATTTTTGTATTCACAAGAGGTTTTATTAAACGTTTTACTTGCATTGACTCTGGCAGAAGCTTCTTGCTACTGGTCTCAGAAATGGGATATCACATTTTGAGAAAGCGACTTGCACTATTAGCCAAGCAGATTGTTGGGGATATTTTTCTTTCAAAAGAATCTCTCAGGAGGAATAAAAATATAATAGAGAGGGTCTTGCTTTCCTTTCAAAAAGTATCTGTTTCTGAGCTCTGACTAGAGGTTCCCATCGATAACCCGAATTGAGATGACTGTCTTACCAGTGAGGCTGGTGGCTCTGCACATAACAGCAGAGATGGGCACCACAACCACCACACTATCAGGATCATCCCTTCACTCCTAACCTCAGAGCTGACAGCTGTAAGACTCTGCAGCAGCATTCTCAGCCGTGAATACTTAACAGGCATATTCTTCAAAAGACAAGGCAGCTTAGTTCCTGTTTTAGTTGAAGTTTTACATTTTCTTTTAGAAAGAGTAAAAACCCTAATTATAATGTACTACTGACATGAAAAAGCCTAAACTTATCTTGGCAAACCACAGGGTTTTTTTTCTGGGTATTGTAGCCTGTATTGGCAAATGTGGACCTTCAGAACCTGTGCTAGACACTTCTGTGTCCCACTTGATTTTAATGCTTCTGTGGAGAGCTGTCTGTTGTTAGGATCAATTGGCCTTCCGATGTGACTTGATGCTTTCACTTGAAGCTGCTAACACACTGTCTTATTTTGTATAGTTACTATTTTAACTGTGATATGACATGGTCATTTTTTTTTCTGGTCTCTTCTATATGCCTCTTCTTTTTGAATGGGTTTTCTTTCACTAGATTGGAAATTTTTTTTCTGCTATGATTCTTGAAATATTCTGCTTATCTCTGTATGGAATTCTGTTTCTTTTATCCCCATAGTTGTGTGTGTCCATACACACACACATATATGTATACACACACACACACACACACACACACACACACACACACACATATATATATGAACATGAAATTTACGTATGCCCTGGCAATGCTGAAGCATGCATGGGCAGCCTGTATATGATGGTTCTGTTGAATTTGTCCATATTGGATTTCATGGTCTGAGTTGATAAGGAAGGACTGATCACGTTTCTTCCTCATTACAGATAGTTCTGAGCAACCATGTGATTGCTGGGAATTGAACTCAAGACTTTTGGAAGAGCAGGAAGTGCTCATAACCACTGAGCAATCTCATCTCTTCAGCCCACTATATATAAATATATATATGTGTGTGTATATACATATATGTTTGTAAATATATACATATATATGTATAAATATATACACATAAATGTGTAAATACATATATATATTTACGCACACACACACAGTTGTCCTTGAGATGATGTAACAATTACTCTCTATCATCTGGGTGCCTTGCCCTTCAGTCCTCCTTATAATCCATTCTGCTGGTGACACGTTCCACTGAACTGTTCTTAATGAGTTTTTCATTCTAAGCACAATTTCTTCAGTATTTGTTTTTTTGCTTTCTACAGTAGTTTTCATTCTTTATTTAATTTTTTGTTTTCTACCCTGATTTCATTCAGCTATTTGTTTTTGTTTGGAATGCATTCAGTTCCTTATTTATTTGGACAAATTTGTCATTGTTCTCTCAGGGGCAGGTATCCTAGGGTTGGTATACTTGGTAGAGGATAGATTGTCCTTTTTAATCAATGTTACTTGTACTTTTCTCATAGGCTACCTTAAATCACTTAGTGAAAGTATTTGCAGTATTTTGTAAGTAATATTGTGTAGGAGAGTTGAGGTATCTATTTTCTTAGTAAGATGGTGTTCAGGACACTAGAATCTACATTCATCTGTTCACTGTAACAAATCACTATCCAGAGGCAGACTTATGAAAACATGCTAAACTTCTATATACAATAATCACTCTTTAAACATAATTTATTTTAAGAAATAAAGGTACAATGTTAGGATTATTTGCCATTTATATCAGCAACTGAGAGAAGTTATAAGTCAAAAATAAAAAAAAAGAGAAAAAACACAGTAAGGCTAGTGGTTCATAGCATCATGATAGAGAGAGGGAGAAGGAAGAGAAAAATACTATGAAGATCTGTAAGGAAGGACAAGTGAGGAGTGAAGGGGATTTGACCAATGATAGGCTGAATAGAAAAAGAGAATTATGTATTATCAGATGACACAGACCCTGCAAACCAGACAAGATATGGAGGAATGAAAAAGGAAAAAACAAAACAAAACAGGTAAAAGGTAAGAATGGAAAGAAAAAAGACTAAACAGAAGAAAAAGAAACAAAGGAAGAAAGAAAGAAAAGAAGGAAGGGACAAAGAAAGGAAAAAAGAAAAAAAGAAAAAAATGAACAAAATAATAGAGCAAGAACATAGCTGGGTGGAGCTGGCCTGCTAGGGTAGCCTTCATAGCTAAACACAGATTTGATGACACACATACAGAGAAAGCTAGGTGGAGACATGGAAATTAACTAGACCAATCATTGGCTTTCATCTGGATTCTCTCCTGTTCTTTCCTTGATACTGGAAGGTCCTGCAATGGACAGTCCAGTGTTCCGCTCTGAGTTGCCCTCCAGATAATCTGTTGACCATTGCAGTCATTGATAAGTTGAGGCTCCGATCAGGCCACAGCTTTGTGAATTCCTCCTGGGCTCAGGTGGCAAATGCTGGGCCACCCAAATACAGTGCTTGTTAACTTTACACAAGGCTCAGGCTCCAAAGGGCTCTAGAGGCTTCTATAAACAAATATATTCCCACTAGACTGTGCTACACAACTACAACCCCGGCACTTCAGAGGCTTAGACAGGAGGTTAATAAGTTTGATTCCAGTAAGGTTATATAGCAAGAATATGTGTTAAACATAAAAACTGGAAACAAGAAAGATGTTTATTATCATTATTATTACATTTCTAGTATGATAAGAAGAGTACCAAAACACTTGGGGGAATGTTTATTGGTCATGTTTGTGTTGTTGGACTTTAGCGTCCAAACACTGAGAAGGAGTCACCCCCAGAGACCATCTCATACACCACAGCCGATGCAAAAGCATGAGCATTTTATTAATTCTGTCATGACAGGGTCCCCCAGCATTCAGGAAGCTGAGGGACCTTGAATAGCTGGTACAGTCAACTTTTAAAGGGGCCACAGAAGCAAGGGGGGTTGTTCTTTGACTATTCTGATTGGCTTATTCGAAAGGGCTATTACCAATAATTGACTGGAGAGCTGTTGCCCGATCAGATGAGGTAAGAGGTCATTTTGACCCGGTTTCCCAGGGGACCAAACCAAAGCATACGTATATGGGTGATTGTTCAGGAACTGAGTACGCGCGAGTGTAGCTGTTAGGTCCTTGGTTCCCAGGGGAGGAGGGGAAGCACTATGGCACAGAGGCTGAGAGGATTCAGAATTGTCAAAAATGGCTTCAGGATTGTCTTAAAGTCTTACATTCCCTCCTCTTATTTGGTCAAATGTCTCAATCTTGAGATATTAGTAAATTTGGAGGACCACTTGATTCTGTACACAGAGATTAACAACCCAGTGTTGTTTCCTCATAATAGGGAGGTCCTGCTGACAAGCATAGCCAACAAGATTGTGTCAACCTGGGGTCAGTACTATTTAGCAAAGAAAAGCCTCCCACTATCAGATTAAACAGTCACTGGCCTGTATTAGAGCTTGTCAACAGTGAAGCAGGGGTTGCAGAAGGGTTTTTAGGACTAGGAGTGGAGCCCAGGGCCCTGGAAAGGGGGGCTACCTCAGCAGGGGCTAGCTGGCCCTGGTCAGGTAATACCAAGTTGGGCCCTAGTACTATGGTCATGGGAGATGTTACAACAACTCACAGGGTGAACAGAATCCCTATATCTTTCCTTCCTGGATCATATAACTATAAACCCCAAGTATTGCCTGTTAACTGGTTCTGGTGTGGTATGAGTGAAAGAGACTAAGTCCTTTTTGTTAACCCTCAACCAGGAGACATTGACATGGGTTTTACATCCCCAGGCAGCACAATAAAATATTTTAGCCCCCCCCCCCCATACTGCAGAGTTTGTTTTCCCCCCGGACAAATATATCATTCAGAATATTTGTATACAGGATAAAAGTTTCTGGGGGTTTGCTCAGTATCCTCCCAAGAGGCTTTTGCTAAAACACACAGGTCAAAAGTTAGCTGGGGGAACAGGTATTTAGGGGATGAACTTCAGTGGCTAGTCTTAAGGCTTGCCCAGTCTCAAAGTTAGTCAGGGTCCAGATTAAACATCAGGGCAAAGATCAGCAAGCCTGGCAGAATCAGGCCTCCTTGAGAGGATTTTGGGTACGTTGAAGCTTTCATTTGGATGGTCCTGAGTCGTCCTGTGAAGGTGCAGGCTTGACTTGAGACGCATGCATCCAGGCTGCAATACTGTCCACTTTGAGGGCAGTAGGTGTAGGGTCCGTTTCAGCGAGGTTTAAGGTTCTGGGACCGGTGTCTCTGAACGTACACAGAATCGCCAATCTGGAATGGGTGTGAGATTTCCGGGTGCCCGGGCTGGTGTTGGAGGTGCCGGCAGAGAAGCAGGGAGAGTAGCTTAGTCCGGCGGACAGCAGCAGGCGTAGCTAGGGCCCCTTTAGGGAGGGTCTAGTCTGACCGGCAGCAGCAGGCTCTGGTCAGATAAATACCATTTTATGTCCCAAGTCCTTCCCAACACCCATGGAGACAGTCCCGCTTCTCGCCCCTGGGAGACAAGTGGGGGAGATGTCTGAACCCCGTGTTTAAATATTTTTTTCAGGGGAAAATTTTTGCCAGCCTCCAGGGGCAGCCGTGGGGGATATGTATCTCGGATATCCCAGGAGGCTAGCTCTGACATTAGTTGACAGAAATCAGGGGTAAGGGCAGGGGTATCAAAGCAAGAGCTTGAGGAGGCATGGATTGCAGGTATGAGCAGGCAGCTGCTGTTCTGGCTGTGGGGTGCTGCAGCTTTTCTCATGTCCTTCCGGATATACCCCAGGTGTCAATTCTGGAATGAATGCGAGATTTCCAGGTGTCAGGGTGGCCAGGGGTCTCTATGCCTGGGCTCGGAGATCTGGAGAGCCTTCAACCATGCCTGCAGATGGGGTTTGTGAGCAAATGGTTCATGAGGGGCCTTAGGAAACTAAGAGGGGGGGTCCCCCATATTGGATCTCATAGGGGGTTAGTCCAAGCTGAGACGGGGTGTTTTGCACACAGAACAGGGCTAGGGGAAGGAACTGTACCCAGTCTCTAGTGCCAGATTCCAAAGGCCAATTTGGTAAGGGTCTTTATTTATCCTTTTTACCTGTCCTGAACTCTGGGATCTGTATGCACAATGTAATTTTTCCCAGTCTTACCTATGCCTTGACTTTTCTGGTCAACAAGGCAGTTTTACCATCAACCTCGATTACCTTGGGCAAGCCAAACCTCAAGAAGATTTCTTCTTTGATCTTCTTAGTCCTGGTAAGAGAAAGCTTCTCTGCCATCAGGCCGATGTCCCTTTTAGTAGGCTGCCCTGCCTTCTTACCAGCATGTGCCACCAAAACCGGCTCTGCTTGGGCATTGCTGTACCCCAAGCTTCCCACAGCTGCTGTCTGGGAGCTGGGAGCAGTTCTCTGTGCAACTTGCAAGCAGCTCAGGAAGGCTGCTTGGAATTGGGCTCTGGCACCTCTCGGGGTCCCCTCCTCGCTTCAGTCAGTTGCTATCTGCCGGGGCAGGTGTCTGTAAGCAGAGTTCCCAGGCTTGGGCTGTGACCAAGGCAGCAGGAAGGAGGATTCAGCTGGCAGTGGCTGCAAAGCCTTCCTCAGCAAGGTGGACATGGCAAAGACAGAGAGCAGCCTGTTATTTTTTTTTTTTTCTTTTTTTTTTTTTTTACAGTCCTGGAGAACAGTAGGGGAAGTCAAAGTCTTCAACAGGTCTTTTTCTAATAAAAGCGTGGGACACTCAGGAATAATCAACAGTTCTTGTGTCCATAGTCAAATGCTTTAGACATAGCGAGGGGGAACTCCTCCCCCCTTTTCCCCGTACACCCCAGAATTGGACATCTGGGTGCACAGCATAAGCAAGTGGGGGAATTTCAGTATTGTCACTGTGACTGCTGCATAGGCCTCTCAGGTGGGCAGAGTGCCGCTTCAGTAGCCGGCTGTGCTCAGCGCCATTCTCCTACCCGCTTCTGCTCAGCAGCTGCTTTGGGAAGTGACTGGAGCCCAAAGTCCTGTAGGGCCACTCCTCCTCACTGAAGTCCTCATTTGGCCACTCAGGGGCTGCTCTGTCTGAGGTGGTCAGTCTCTGCAGCTGTCGTCTTCTGTTGCCTCCCTATCTGTCTAATTTTTTTTCTTTACTAAGTCCTGGAGGGAGCATCTCTGCAGTCCCTCCATTTTCTGCGATTGCTGTCTGATGCTGACTGGCCTATAAAAGACATCACTACATTGGCTTGGTGATCTGTTGCCGTGGGATCAAAAGGGGTTTACATCCTGTACCCCTCCAATAGTCTTTCTAAAAATCCTGTAGGAGTACTATCAGACCTTCGTACTATTGCTCTTACCTTGGCCAAATTAGCAAATTAGTGGGGTGCTTTGCAAACCCCCCTCCTTTTTTTTTTTAGACCCGCCAACTGGACTCTGATAATAAAGACAGAGCTGCTCCCTACCAGCTGGAGTATTGAAGTCCCATCCTCTATCTTGTCCGGTGATTGGGTTGGCCTGCTGTCAGCTCCTGGGACATTCTTTTTTCCTGTGTGGTTAGGAGCACCTGTAAGAGCTGCTGGCAATCATCCCAAGTGGGATGATGAATAACCAGAACAGATTCTATAAGCCCGGTCATGGCCTGAGGGTCCCGAGAAAAGGAAGGGTTACAAGTAAAGATTAGAGGCATAAAAAGGCAGTATTGTAATTGTCCTGCTACTGAGTAAAGGGGAAATGCTTGGGAGGTCATTTTCATCCTTCCCCTGTCCCAGCATAGATGCTGAGTACTGAAGTTTTCAGGGCTAGGGCCCAACCAGCTGGGCTCCTCAGGAAGGAAGTGCTTCCTCCTGGAGAGGAGGAGGAGGGAGAAGTCTGTCATGCTCTGCTGGATATCAGGAAGAACCAGAGGTGCCTGGATTCTGGGTTTCTTTTGCTCCTGTACAGGGAAGAGAGAAGACAAAAGGTTCAGGGAAGGGCAGCCACCACCTCCTCCAGCAGTGGGGCTACTTTAGGAATCACGGGTGAACTGATGATGGCCAGGGGGCCGGTGCCAGGTTCTGAATTCCTGCAGGTGGATTTTAACAAAGACAAACCGACATACAAAAACAAAAAATACAAAGAGACAGACATAAATTCAAAACCAGAAGCTGGTGCTCTCACCATCACTCTGGTGTAGAACTGAAAATACACAAGAACAAAAAGACAGACATAGACTCAAAATCAGAAGCTGCGTGGCAACAAACTGATATGAACCTGGAAGGGAGTGGGCGATAAGGGCCACACTCCCTAGAAACTAAGATGACCTGGTCGCTCCTAGTTTCACAAATTGCCAGTGAAGCGTCCTCCAGGGCTGGGCCAGGGAGTGTTCCCGGACATGTCTGTCCCATTGCCTGGTCCCCTTCAAATATTAGCCCTGCGCAGGTACAATACATCTGCAAATTTACTGATTCACAATTACACAGAAACAGAAACACAATACACAAACAGACAGACATAAAAATGAGCTCATTTCTTTATACCTCCAACTGGGTCTAGAGTGTGTCTGGGAGCGACTCGTTCGTTTTCTGGTCAGGGAACCAAATGCTGAACTCTAGCATACAAACATTGAGAAGGAGTCACGCCCAGAGACCATCTCATACACCACAGCCGATGCAAAAGCATGAGGATTTTATTAATTCTGTCATGACAGGGTCCCCCAGCATTTGGGAAGCCGAGGGACCTCGAATAGCTGGTACAGTCTACTTTTAAAGAGGCCACAGAAGCAAGGGAGGTTGTTCTTTGAGTATTCTGATTGGCTTATTCGAAAGGGCTATTACCAATAATTGGCTGGAGAGCTATTGCCAGATCAGATGAGGTAAGAGGTCATTTTGACCCCGTTTCCCAGGGGACCGAACCAAAACATACGTATATGGGTAATTGTTCAGGAACTGAGTACGTGCAAGTGTAGCTGTTAGGTCCTTGGTTCCCAGGGGAGGAGGGGAAGCACTATGGCACAGAGGCTGAGAGGATTCAGAATTGTCAAAAATGGCTTCAGGATTGTCTTAAAGTCTTACAGTGTGTGTGCTGAACACTTTGCTCTATGACCTAAATATATATATATATATATATATATATATATATATATATATATATATACAACCATTAAGATCAATAAGCTTTCCTGCCCAATGCAAAATTTAGTTACTTCCCTTTTTTCCCCATCACAACCATATTGAATCCAACCAAACAACAAAATAAACAAAACAAAAGAGTTTTACCGGTGATTTTAAGATGAAGTACAACCTTGATTTGGTACTAGAATGTGTGGCTCATGATACAGACAAGTATGAACATTCAAACCCAGGGCATTAACAAGGCTGCTCTGTGACCCATTTCTGGGGCTCTTTGAAAAGTTGGCCTGGCTGACAGATTTAATTCCTCTCCTAGTGCTCTGACTCTCACACGCATCCCTCATCGACACTGCAGTCTGCTAGCTTGGTCTCTGCTTTCTGTGCCTCTTCCCCTTTCAGCACTGGTGGACTGTGGTCAGGAAATGAGAATAGCTTTATATGAACTAGTCACGCTCTAAGCAGATCTCTTTATGAGTCTAGGATAGCTTTAAAATTAATTATATCAATTTTTTTTTTTGGCCAAATGTCATAGGGGTAAGCTTCTAATCTCACCTGAGGCAGGAAGATTGTCTGAGACCAGAACTTCAGGGCTAACTTTGGCAATGGAGTAGGAATTCTATCTTTAAAAGTTAAGAAATAAGAAAATGGAAAAAGAAGATAAACCATCTTTTTGAATGACAGCTGTCAATTATGTCTGCGTTCAGAATCTTTCATGGGGATTATAGCTGGTTCTCTCTAATTTCACTTCTTGACCGAAGTACATGGAGCGCTGTGCTTGTGTCTTCTTGTCTCTGAAAGTCCATGGTTTTTGATAGTATTTCTTGTTCTTTTCCTAGCATTCAGCTAGTGTTGCCTTGTAAGTACTAAGAAGATTTGGTCGGCGCAGTGGTGCTCCCATTTCCTCCTCAGAAACAAGGGGCTTGACTTCTACCTTCACCTTTGAGGGTTTTTTTTTTTTATATATATGTCCCCTTGCTTGCGAGGAGGTTCCCTGTGCCTTTTGCTAACTGCAGCTAACTTTATTTCTGCACCCCTCACAAAGGGATGCTCTTTGTCCTGTCCTGGTGGGTAGAAAGGTCTCCTCACCCTTCCCTGGTGGTTTAGCTGTTTTCTTTTGTACATGAGCTGAGTGAGTCTGAGGGATGGATTGAGTTTCTTGTCTGTGAGACACTCAGGGGTCTCTCGAAGGTTTCCTGTTCTGCTTTTAGCCTTTGTCTGTGAACTCAGTTGAAGGAATTCTTTGTGTCAGGGGTTCTTGGGGACACTAAACTCACACATCAAACCACATTTACTTTCAAGAATTCATTCCTATTTTAGCTTTTAAATTTTTCTGCTTTCAAGACCATTGCCTTTACCACTGTGCCCTGCCACAGAACAACACTTCATGGCTCTTGCTGTTCCTGTCAGAGGCCTGTGGCCCTTCCCATCATCCTGTGGATCTCTGCTTTATTTAAAATCAAGGAAAGCTGTGATCTTACAAAGCTCGGGTCTTCCTCCTCTTTCATGTGTTTCCGTAGTCCCTGTAGTTTTCAGCATCTTGCCTGTGCATGAGCTCTGAATGCTTTCACTTCAAACCCTCGAATGCAAATGGGAATTTGAAAAACAACGTGGAGATATTTTTAAACTGTTTTTATCTCCTTCACCTTTCCATTAGAGTAAATTAGAATGCAGTTTTGTTTTTAGTGGATGGGAACCCCCTGGTGATGCTTTCTAAGGCTCTCAGTCTATGCAGCAAAGGCATTTGGGTTGATGCAAATTAGGGGTCATATGCTTTCAATTAGTTTATTTTGTACAACTTTAACAGAAAAAGTAAAATGAGAACTGAGAGTTTTCACTCTATAACAGAAAAAAAATCTTTTATAGATTATATTATTAGAAAATAAAATGCTGGGATTTTTTTATTAAAGAGATGGTACAATTAGTATCCACATCCTGCAGCTTTGCAAAATAAGGTGTTTATTTGATATTAAAATGCCCATCGTCTGATTATAAAAACATTTAGATGTGCATAACAGCAAGAAAGTGAGCATCAAGTCCATGTGAAAAGAGCATTCATTGTGTTTAAGAATCTGTACCTTTTGTTGAATGGACTTGTCAGCCATCAAATGAATTGATGACTGGATGCAAGGGTGAGCAAGCAAATCAACTTTTTGTAGTCTATATCCATAAAATTACTCCAAATTTATTCTTAACTAAACTTAGGATCAGCACTGAGAAATCCAAACGTGAGCCATCAGCTTTCAGGAGGAAAGAGCAAACCCAACCTAGAATGCTGGTGACCAAGACTGACAGAACAACTGAGACCCCAGACTTGAAAAAAAGGTTTAGAGAAAAACTACTTGTCCTAAAAGTGTTTTAATATTAATAGAAACAAGAGAAGTTGACAAGGTAAGCTTTAATGCAGTTTAATAACTAGCTGAATCCATTCAATACACATGCCAGGAGCACCCAGAAATGGACCTGGGATGTTTCCATTTGGGATAATAAAAGTTTCAGAGTTTTAGGTCCTCAATTATGCTTTGTCTCAAATCTAAGGAACATACCAAAAAACAAGGTAAAAATTTAAGGAAAATGTTATTTTATAATATTAAACTGCGGACCATTTTAAAGGCAGGATAAAAATCCAGAAATGTTTAAAAATGTAAATTCCAAATTTGCCTGTTTTCACGATAAAATAGACCATGAGCAAGTACAAATGCAGAGGGATACCTGGACAAAATTTTCAGTTAAGAGAAAAAGCAAAACATTATGGCATAGATTGTGACAAGTCGTGTTAGAAAACAGCCGCACTAGGGTTTGTGAAGGGTGTTTCTACACAGGCGCAGGGAAATCTTTAGTACCTTATTAATTTTAGAAAGCTGAGTTCATACAAGAAAATTACCTTCTCCACATCTGTAAGATAAAATAATTATGATTAATTTAAGGGGATTGAAGAAAATTCAGGAGTTTTTGTGCTCTGCACCATTGAGAAGGATATGTTTTACATATTGTTCAGCCTATTAATCCCAACATTAATCATTTGTTTTACATGAATACATATGTTTTTTAAATCAGCATGTTTGTATGAATAAAGAAATTAGAAACGATACAAATATTTGCCCAGAAAGATGCTGTGTTTTTGATGGGGAAGTGCCAGTCAGAAGACAAATCTGATTCTCTGTGTACACATGCTGATAGTAAGCACACTCAACTGAAAACATTATACCTAGGCAAGTACATTAATTATTTTTGAAGAAATGTAAAAAATTTTTTATAGAAAATCAGTAGTTGTAGAGACGCAGAGCATATTTTACCTGTACCTACTATTTTAAATTTGTAGATCATATCCATTTATATCTGCTCAAATTGAAATGGTACTGTTTTACAAAGTGAAATGAAGTTGTGAGAAGGTCTAAATACATGACTTTTCTAATGTCCGAGTGAATTTTTTTTCATATGGACATCAGTGGACTACTTCAAACATTGTGGCTTTAACATAAGTAACCCTAAGTTTTTCTTACTTATAAAAGTAAGACATTTTAGTTCATATCATGTTTTGGTTATTAAACTATTTCCCCAGAATCTTTCCACAAAAGATTATCTTCAACCTATGTTTGTGTGACAATGCTTTTCTAAATAAAGGTAGTTCTTTTGTGGCTAATTGTGCTACAGTGCTCCTTAATCTTCAAAACCATCTGTACATTTTCCAGGATGTCTTAACCAGTTAATGGGGAAAAAAAACAGATTCATGATAAGTTTTTATTTTTCTTTTTGATTTATTTTATTTATGTTTTATGAGTATATTTTTACATGTATTTTGGGGGTAAGTGCAGAGAAGAAAAGAAGGTCAATGGACCCCTTGGAATTGAAGTTGAAGTTTTGAGCTGTCTTCCTCCTCATTGTGAGTTGAGGAGGACCTAAATTCTGGCCTAATGATTGACTCTTGACTCTTACCAATCAGTGATCTCTCTAGCCACATGGTTGATTATGTTTATAGTGGGCACATACATAATTACTTTTGGTCTGCATAACATTTTCATTTGAAACCAAATTGGGAATTATGAAAATCGGGTACACTGAGGTAACATAAGGGTGTGGCCCATAAGTTATTAGCTTTAAAACAGTTTGAGTATAAAATATCAAATTACAATTTTTAAAGATTTTTCATGAGTGTAGGCATGTTCATGTATGTGTGCATTTGTGTGGAAGTTCCTGGTCAAGTTCTGCTGCTATTCTTCATCTCTGTATCTTGGTTTTTGAGATAGGATCTCTCACTAGACTTGAAGTGGTGGTCTCCACTTCAATACCTTCTTTAAGTTCCTTCCTGTTTGGCAATGATGGTGACATGGATATGTAAATTAAATAAACCTTTCTCGTCAAGTTGCTTATATTCAGAGAGGCTTATTGCAACAACAGAAAGTAAACAATTGCACCTGGCCCTTGCCAGCCCCAGGAAGTTCTAAGTCCTGGGCATATATTCGTAGATAGATGTTAAAAACATACATAGACTAAACTAAACAAAACTAAAGGGATTGAAATAATTATCAATTATTCTATTCAATAATTTTGCTGCTTGACAAGAATTGTATTTACTTCCTAACTGCATGGCACTACTGTTGCAAACCAGGATTATTCTTGTTCAGACTAACAATTAAACAATACATATGAACCCCTGCCCTAAAAAGATTGATAGAACTCATTGTTCTTTTCATTCATTATCTGTTTTCTCTCATTAGTTCTATGTAATTGAATAGAATTAAAGTTGTCATCAAAGTATGCTTCTAGGAGGTAAAGAAAGAAGTGCTTAGGAGTTAAGATCACTTATATTGCTCTTACCCTAAGTTTTGTTCTGAGCACCCCATGGTGCTTTACAATCTATCATAACTCCAGTTCTAGAGTGTTCAACACACTGTATGTAGTACACACACACACACACACACACACACACACACACACACACACACACTCACATATGTATAGAGAAACACAAATATTCATCAAAGAAAAACTAAATAGTCATGCTCATAAAACAAAATAAAATTTAAATCTATGCTTTTTATAGTCCATAAGCTATAAAACAACAAACTAGAAGCCATCCATCAGTGTAATATGTCATATTTGGCTAATTTTAGAGTCCCCAGAGAGCAAGAGGGTCTTTCTTGTCTTCCGCGGAGATGTCTCAGGAGTGGGATACAAATGCTCATGGTCACATAGCATTTCCAATGGATCAATGACTTCAGTACTGGTCATGTATTCATAGAAAGCAAAGGCCGGCTTTAAAGAAGCGTTTTGTTAGAGGCAGAGCTTTAAATGAGCATGAATAAATCAGAGTTCTATACAAGCAAGTGTAAGAGGGAGGCATTGCGAGTGGGAAATGGACAAAGACTGCAGGGATTTCTATTGAGATTGGCTAATTCTCTGTGCATTTAAAATGTTTCAACTGGTGGAGGGATCACACCCTCTGTGCACGCTCCCTGGCTGAAACAGGGAGAGGACTAAATACTATTCATATGTTGCTTGTTAAATGAAGGGAATCGTGATGCTCTGACGCTCCGTTTCTCTCTGACTTCTAGAATCATCTGCTGACCCATCTGCTAGATGCCCGCCTTGGAAGATTTTGCATGTGTTGCTGGTCACAGACCTTGGCAGGGTCTGCTAGCCACTAATTAAAGGATGCACTTCGGTTTTCATTCTTCCCTGACCAGCTTGCACTTTATCATGGGCCTTTTTTTCTTTTCTGTGTATAGATAGCTTAACTCTTATCACACTTTTCCAGATGTGGCTTTAGTTTTCCTTCATTACTTCATGTTTTACTCCTTGTCAAATGGTGGTCTTGTGTGGTCTCTTTTCTATAACCAGTGGATTAACGTGATTAAAATCCACCCTTGCTGATAGTTCAGTGTGTTACAATAAGCTGCACCCGGAGAAACACTATATGAAAGACCACTTAGTCTTGCATGTGATTTTCATGGTTTCTTTTGAGCCAACCAGACTAGCTATCGACACTGGCTCCAAACCTTACCTGTCCTCTTATATGTTCAGTGTGGCTGGCACAGACCAAGATTCACACCCCTTTGTTTCTTAGCCCATGTGTTTCCAACCTTGCATTTTAAATTTAAATTTCCCTCTAGCATTAGTGTTGACTCTTACCTCCGTTGGGCATTCTCTTCTACAATCCCGTGTTCAAATTTGCACAGAAAGTAGAGAAGATATATTGAGCACTAGTACAAGTTTTAAGCTTTCTGGATTGATTAGTAAGCGAAATGTAAAGTCACTTACTGCTATTTGTTTAATGTAGAAGTTGGAACATACATACCATTCTTTAGCTACTTTCATCATTAAAATAAAGAATGAATAGCAAGCTGCTTCCTAATCTTGTTATTAATTTTGCCCCCCTCTTCCTGCTTCTTTTTCAAAAGGCTATCTGTGAAAAAAAATGTTTGGTGAGTGTGTGTTTTCTTAGACGCCTCTGAAGACTTTTGCAACGATGACCTGCCAAAGTAGTTTGCTTCTGTTAGCACATCTGCACATAACTTACAGGTTTACTCTGTCTGTCTCCCTTCTTCCAAAATATTTATGTAGTTCTAAAGCAAGTATGCCTTTGTTTAATTTAATTTGGTAAGTAAGTAATCACCAGATGCACGGACATATAGGCTAATAAATTTTCTCTTTGCTGTAGTAATTATAAGTGTGGTGAATAATACAGTTTTTAGTCTTTAATCCAAACTTAGAATTTAATGGGAAATATGATTTACTCAACAGTATACTGTTGTGTCCTGTATTTCCTGCCATGCACAATGAATTTTTCTTCTTTCTCCATTGAAATTTCAGTCAAAAATTATTAGTTACAGCAATGCAGTTGTATTGTTAATGTTTATATAGCAAAGAACAAAACCCCAAACCACATTAGGAAATACAAAGGAAACCTATCTATGAAACTACAATGCTGTAGTGTCTACTGATAAATATGCCTGTTACATCTAATGAGAGATAGAATGAGAAATTTGTTATTGATGTTCAAGGCTCAAAAAGATTTTATTTTTATAAATTATAACCTAGGTGTGGAAGTAAAATGATTATCCAAAAAATAGTTCTGTCGTTTAACTTTTAAGAAAGTGATAGGATTTCAAGCTTGTTTTCTCCTAATAAGAAGGCTAAACTGGGTAATAAAAAGTTGTCCATTGGAATGACTTTCCCCTAATTTACAACTAGGCCTCTGATGTTATCCAGAAGTTCTAAGTGTATTATCATAAAATAAAATTTGTAAGCACTGGGTATCTATAGGAAGTACTTAAATTAGCAGCTACTTGGCCCCATGTAATATAATCTTTTCAAGAGTGAATGGGAAGAGTGTTCTTTTGCCTAGATAGTAACTGAAATCATTTTCTGATCACAGACATGGTGAGAATGTTGCATTCTCTAGAACAAAAAAATCCAGCAAGACAGAAATGAGGGAAAGACAGAAAAAGAGGCATTTTGTGGCTTCAGCTCCCAATCAGAGCCCTGGTGTCATCAAAGCTCAAGCTACTTCTGAAGGCCATGTCTGGGCTCAAGAAACTGCTGTAGCTGGGGTCTTTGTTGATGTTTGTAGCCTGTCTTACAACAAGGGGTCATAGCAAATTTGTGTGATGAAATCAGAGGGCTGTGCTAGGACACCTCACCCTTTGCAAGAGGCTTCCATGCCCTGGACTGGCCAGTTTAGCTACCACCCGGGCAAACATCCAGTACCTTGAGTAGGTCATCATAACATCTACCCTATAACAAACTGCTCTAGTACATGAAGGGACTGGTCTTGTGAAATGACACCCACAGGATGTCCATGATTGGATTGGTTGTGGGATATCCAAGAGGAGTTTTGGTGCGGGTCCACTGATGATGGTGTACCAGAAACCGGAGGCCTTGAACAGACCAATGACTCAATGCAAGGGACATTTGCAAGTAAAAATGATTGGACAAAAGGGTATACTGTGTGACTCCTAGTGATCACAATGCCAATAAAACAAATAAAGAGGTGTTGGACAGGTCGGAAAGATGGAGAAGTGAAAAGGTTTTGCTTGTTTGTTTTTTGTTTGGGGGGAATGCTGCAAGGCTGAAGTACAGATACAGGGGGACTTGGAAATGAGTGTATTGAGGTGCATGATGTGAAATTCCTAAAGAATCACTAAAGGAATTATGTTATAAAAAGGAATCAATTTGTAGAACTGACAATGGAGACTGGTAAGATTTTTATTGTAGGTAGCAATGACTCCATCAGACAGTTGGAATCCATAGCTAGCCTGCAAGTCCAGTCACTCTATCTGTGGGGAACTTGGTCAGTGCTTTCAGTTTATTGGATAAGATTAACCACAGAGTGGAGGGTAGCCAGTTTTACTCAGTCCTGTAGATTTAAGCTCACATAAAAAGGATCTCAATAAATCTACTGTGAAGGCAACAGACAGACTGACGTTTTACTAAATACTTGTATGGTGTGACCTAATCAAGTTGACAACAAATTGAAGCACAGCTCTACTTATTAAATGGAGCTCTCTTGTACCAACCTCCTCTGCCAAAATAGTTGACACAGAGGCTTAGTATTATGTATAAATGCTTGGCTGATAACTCAGGCTTATTACTAGTTAACTCTTACACTTTAATTAACCCATACTTTTTATCTAATCTGTGCCACATGGCTCATGGGTTGTTACTTCATTTTCTATACATCCTGCTCTCTAGATGGCTGGATGGCATTTCTCTTGACTCTACTTCCTCCTTCTGGAGTTCCCTTTATCTGGCTGTCCTGCAGATGATAACTCCTGGTTGGCTGCCTGCCTGTCAGGTTTTCTTAAACAATGAGAGTACTACATATTGACAGTGTACAGAAGGATTATTCTACAGCAAGTACACACCAAGAGAAGATTTACATGAAAGCAAAAACCTGGGATACAGAAATTAAATCAGTATTTGAATTTGCATAGCAATATGTTTGGACTATTTGCATGTTACTCCTAAATAAGGAATATGAAAGCTTTCTTTGAAATACTTTCTCCCAGGTATTCTTTACATTTCTATGTGTCTCAAAATAAGAGACATTCTATTAGGCAATTGTCATTGCTAAAATCACAATGGCCTAAATATAAGAGTTTGAAAAACTAGGTTTAGTCAACTTAATGGTTTTGAAAATCATAAGAGCTGGGGCTTAGATCTACTGAAAACCTTCTAGAGGATATCGTAAGTTTCAAGAGGAGGATCAGGGAATCAGCAATATTGAGACAAAGAGATACAAGTGTAGATAGACACTCCTCTTCTACTCTTTCTCCTTATGAATCTAAATATATTTGCTCTGATGGTTCCAATCTCATGCTTTTATCTAAGTCTAATGATTTCCGAAGTTTTCTTGCTAAAAGTCCAACAAAAGACCTTCCATCTTATTAACATTTCACAACAGCAACTAAATTTCAATGCCAAAAAAACTGAATTGTTGCTTAGGTTTTACCAGTGACAGAAAATTACTGATTGCTATTTTAAAGACAGATACAGGCTAGAGAGTTGGCTCAGTCAATAAGAGCATGTATTAATTTTACAGTGGAGCGGGTCATGCCCAGCACCCACAAGACCCACAACCACCCATAACCCCAAGAGTTCTGACATGGCATTCTTGATATTCTTTGCTGATATCCAAGGGCACTAGACATAAATGTGGTACACAAATATAGTACTAAGCAAAACACTCATAATGTTAAGTAATTGA
This sequence comes from Microtus ochrogaster, assembly GCF_000317375.1. Lineage (NCBI taxonomy): Eukaryota > Metazoa > Chordata > Mammalia > Rodentia > Cricetidae > Microtus > Microtus ochrogaster. The sequence goes on along the minus strand of NC_022011.1, from coordinate 55,889,014 downwards.
ATCTAAAAACAAACAAGAAGTTTTCCATTTTGTTTATGAGTACTTATATGATTTTTCTTGACTAAAAACTTAAATTCACTATCAAAAGATTTAATTTTTAAAAGCATGGTTCAAATCCACAGCTTAACAAAATCAGTCTAAGCTAAGTATTTTATTGCTATCTTAATAGGCTAGATAGCTAAAGAAAAGACTACAATAGTAGCTATTAGTAATAAACACCATTTATACAGATTAACTACACAGTAGGCATTGTTTTAAGCTATATTATAGTCTCAAAAAAGGAAAATATTTTTACAAGAAATGGAAAACTAAGTATAAAAATAATTTTAAACATTCTTTTAATCCTCAGAAACTCCTTATGGATTAATATCTGTTTCTGTGTGCATGTTTAAGTATAAGGGGATTGTAGAAAACAACAATTAAACAGTTTATTTCTTGATCTAGATAGTAAGTTGCAGAGTAGTTCACTCCTGTGATTCTAATCACTTTTTCTTTATAATTCAGTTTTCAAAATCAGAATACAACAATTATGTAGCATGATTAATAAAAACCCACAGACAGGGGCTGGAGAGATGGCTCAGAGGTTAAGAGCATTGCCTGCTCTTCCAAAGGTCCTGAGTTCAATTCCCAGCAACCACATGGTGGCTCAAACCATCTGTAATGGGGTCTGGTGCCCTCTTCTGGCCTGCAGGCATACACACAGACAGAATAGTGTATACATAATAAATAAATAAATAAATAAATAAATATTTAAAAAAAACCCAGAGACAGAAATTGAGGTTCAACCTGAAGGTCAGAGAAGAAAAACAGACAGCCACTGGTTCTGACCTCTACCTCAGTCCAAAAATGGTGATCCTGCCCTCAGAATCTCAGAATGAGACTGGGTGAGACCTGTTTCTTCTTGTTTTATATTTCTCTCTAGTGCTGGGATTAAAGGCATGCACCTACTGCTGCCTGGTTTCTATGGCAAACCAAGCTTTAGTTATTAAAATACAAATGAAACATCACGACACAATTAGACACTAGCTCCTTTCAAACTGTGCCACTTAGAAATAAATTTCATTTTGCTATGCTTTCCTGGATTACTATATATACTATTTTCAGTTGAAAAGGATCACTGTTAAAAATGTAAGAAAATAATACTGAGTCACCATGGTAAAAGATAAAAATGTAAGACACCTAGACCATCCATATAATTTTTTTTCTTTTTTCTTTTCTTGGAGACAGAGTTTCACTGCAGCTTTGGAACCTGTCCTAGAACTTGCTCTTGTAGATCATGCTAACCTCAAACTCACAGACATCCTCCAGCCTCTGCTTCCTGAGTGCAAGGATTAAGAGCATGAACCACCACGGCCCAGCAATACACATATTTTTTTCAAACCTTGATAAAATGATAATAGCTAAGATGGTCTAAGAAGTTGCCCAATCTCAGGGAGTAGAGTTGGCGTTCCATGAGATTATGACCTCCCTGCAGGACTAGCAGTAGGCTATGCACTGGTCATGACCGCAGTGCATGAGCAGCAGCTGTTTTACCCCGGGTTATAACTTCAGGGCAGACACTATTATTGCTTTCTCTCTATAGAGAGATCAGTGTGATGATTTATTTATAGTGCAAGTCAAGAAATTTCCATCTAAGAGTTATAGTGAGTGCTTTGTTTGAGAAAATACAAAAGTTACAAGTCAGGTGGCAACAGTGAAATTGTAAAAACTAGATCATCCATCTTGACTGTTTATACTGATATTGATTTCAAATAGAATATGATTCTGAAATTCACCCTTAAAACATGATCAATAGAAAAGGGCAAATGGCTATTCTCCACGCTATTAGAATAGGAAAGTGCTCAGGTAAACTAAACATCAATAAAATACAGAATAGTTAGCCATTTTCCTAAGCATAAACAAATGAACCTACAAAGTTATTCTGGAGTGCTGAAGCTTTGTGGACAGAAACCATGAACACACAAGTTTGCTTTGAAGTGTGGACTTCTTTGTGTAAAACAGAAGGTTTGAACCAGATGAACGTTAAGTTTTTTCTAGCATCTCTGCTTTATCCATGTATCTTTCAGAAATTTATGGTGGGTCCTTACAATGCACATACAGGCAGCACCAAGTATACTCAGTGGGTTCAAGAGAGAGAAAGAGAGACCACATGAAGTTGAGAATGAAAAATAGAGGGAGGGAGACAGAAGAAGAACGTAAGAGGAAAAGGGGTCAGATTTCATTAGAAAAACATTATATGAGAAATTCTTTATAAAAGTTCAAAATATTCAGAAGTTTTGCAAGTGTTCTTAGAAGTCTGTGTTCATACTTAGACATTTTTACTTACGCTTTTATGCTCATGTCATTTGTGTTTTCTTTTATTTTGTAGATCGCCTTCTCTGTTACAAAATGTTTGCATTCAGTTAAAATAGCATATAATCAGTTTATGAATACTTATAATGTTATAATCCTTGTGATGAGAGAGGGTCTGGGATTTGTATAACAAGGTATTTAAAATAGAATTTTTTAAAAAAAATCTATGAAAAAGCACAACATGCCAACTTGAACTAGAAAGAATTTAAAATTCAGTTCTTTTGTGATTGTTGTTGTTTGTGTGTTTTAGGATGTTTTGTTTTGTTCTTGTGATTCTTCATTAAATAGATCAGTAGTGGTGGAACTAAATTTGACTTAAATTGTATGATTAGTCTTTTCTTGTCCTTACATTTTTATAGATCTGGATAATGTAGAAGGCATCGCAGTTGACTGGATTGGAAATAACCTTTACTGGACAAATGATGGTCAAAGGAAAACCATAAATGTGGCCAGGCTGGAAAAGGCTTCTCAGAGCCGCAAAACCCTGCTGGAGGGAGAAATGTCCCATCCTAGAGGAATTGTGGTTGATCCAGTCAATGGGTATGTAAGCCTGCTTCGGATATTTTCTGTTTTATACATATTAACAATGGCAAATTTTCTTTAGATTCATATGAATTGGTGTATCTCCTGAGGAATAGACAGATAGAAAGAATTTACTTACTTGGGGAGTTTCTCTCCTAGAAAATATATTAGATAAGAACAGCAAAAAATGATTGATTAAATAAAATAGACAGTTACTTGTAGAGAGAATATGTCACTTAAATATTTTCAAATAAATACTATTTTAGACAGCCTGACATTAGGGCAAGTAAACATACAAGCATTGACTGTACTGGTTAAAGTTTTAGATTAATGATTTAGATATTTAGATTTTGTGTATTGAGAACTAATGCACATTCTGGACATCTACTATGAACTAGATATTTTGTCAGGGTCATTACTATGTCCCTGTCTGTAACAGCCACATCAGTCCTTCAGATGGTTGCTGCTCTTATTCCCTTCCTGTGAATAAAGGAATAAGTGAGCCTGGATCCAGTTCCATGCAATTGTGACAGAGTGTGATTATAAACCCGTGCAGCCTGTCCACGGAGGTTTCTTAACCTCTTTGTTCTCTTCCTTTGCATGTGTCTGGAGTGATTTGAAGCTTACTTACGTTTCTTGCGTGGGAACACCACCAAATAGTTTTGCGGTATTTGGTCAGAATGAAATATTGTATGCCATAATTTTATCTTCTTCTTCAGACCTAGAGCATGAACAAAAAAGCATATTTATAAAATATTTAAAAAGTGAAAATTCCTTACAGAAATTAAACATTAAATGAATAAATCATGTATTTTATGTTTCTAGTGTTTGTAGGAATGTTTACTTCCGTGCCAAGGAAAGATGATCAAAAGTGCTTATTCTTTTGATCTGGTGCATACATTAAAAAAATGAATAATGTGCGAGGTGTCCATTGTATACTGAGATCACTGAAGTGAAGCTTCTAAATAGCTTCAAATGCAAGCAGGGCACATCTACCTAGGGAGTAGAAGAACCATTCTGTGTGTGACTTCAACAGAAATGACTATACTTTCATTCTGACACATTCAAGTGTGGCTTCCATAATTATCTCAAAGATCCATTTTCTGTTGTCTAAACCCACTTAAATTAAAATGTTCTTGGTGAAGATGAAGTGGTAAAGAGAATAAGAGCTTTGTGTTTTGTCTTCAGTGGAAGGATTGACTTGGAGGTGACAGGTTCACCCGAGTTTTAAAGAGCCTAATCTTACTTATGTCTGAAAACTGGGTTAGAAAGAAGTGGGAGTGGTCATGGAAGTCTGAGCCAAATTTGTTCAAATAGTTACTGAAAACGTGTCTAGCAGTAAAAAGAAAGTATTAGCCCAGGAAATTTCGTTCCAATGTTTGGATTTAAGTGAAATATTTTCAGACTGAAATTTGTGTTTTCTTTTGTTCTCCCATACCATGAGCCTTTAGGAGTATATAGGGGAATTCAGAATTGAAGGAAGGGATATACTTCTTCAAAAGTATCAGACAATTCTAGGATCAATAAAATATCACTTCTTTCCTTAGTTAAAAGCCCAAGGAACTTATCCTATCATGGAGGGTAGTAACTGCCTTCCAGGAATGTGTGCTGTATATAATGGTACACACCCACACAGTTACAAACAGATACTGGGGCGCCTATGACAATGCTGCTCTATTCACAACAACAAGTATAGGAAACCAGCCTAGATAACCATTAACAGATGAATGGATAATGAATATGAACTATATTCATAATGCAGTTTTATTTAGCTGTAAGAAAATGAAATAAAATTTCCAGAATGAAAATGCTGGAAAATACATTAAGGTGATTCAGATTCAGAATGACAATGTTTTTCTATTGTCTCCCGAGTTCCCTTGGATTGTGTTTATATATATGTATGCATAGAAGTGGAGGTAATAGGCTAGAGAATTAGAAGGAAGCCCACCACAGAAAGAAAAGAGGCAATAATGAAAGGTAGGTACAGGCCACAGGTGACATGAAACAAAATAACTGTGTGGGACAATATCAAACCATAGAAGGTGAGAAAAAAAGTTGGAGAGGACCTCAGGGAGAATTAACAATAAAATGTCTTTGAAAATAGTACAATGAACCTTAATGTGTGTGTTAATTTACATTTTGCAAATAATAAAAATGAAGAGGAGTAAAATGGAGAGCGGGACAAGGGAAAGAACAGGTAGGAAAGGAAGATGCAAACAAAAAGATGTTATCAGTGAGGCAACGAGTTTGAACTCATTCAGTGAACAAATTAATATTAATTGTTTCTACATAAAAGTCATATTTACATATTGAAGCTCCTTTGGATCTTAGCTTTAGTAATAATGACAGAGGTAGTCATGGCAGTCGGAGATACTGAAGAATTAGGCCTAGAGGTGGCAACCCGACAACAGGATAGAGCTACAGAAAGAACAGAGCTAGTGGTAATAACCCTTACACTAACAGGTACAGGTGAACCTAGTCCTTTCTAGTATTGCACATGGGACCATCTATACAAACAATAGCTCTCTAGTTTGGACTTCTCAAAACATCATCTCTGAGGTGTATTTTCACAGTTGAGTAAATAATTTCCACTATCAGAATAATACACTGTTCTCTGAAGTTATAGTGTGAGACCACACATATTAGCTATTCGCTAGACACTGTTTCAATAAATCAAATTCAGTCTTTAATGGGAAAATGAATACTTTTACTTCCAGGGCAGTGGCAACTTTAAGGACTTATTTATTTCAGGAATTCATTGATTACACTGTAATTTGAGCATAATTATTCTCAACAAATCCAAGCTATGTACTTCCAGACACCCTTTGTATGTAAGGGATGTGTATATAAATAATACATATATATTGTATGTATTATATATATAAAATATTGTTATAATTTTAATTGTTATAATTTTAATTAGCAGAAATTCAGTATTGAATATCACACAAAGAATATGTATAACATGTATCCTAGAAACTCACTAAGATATCAAAGAAAGTCCTTATCTTTATTCCTGTTAGCAGATAGGTTGGGAACAGACTGTAAAAAAGACACTACATTTTAACAGGCCTTTAAAGTAGGGGTAGAGTCATTTTCTCTGCCTGAACTGAAAGCACTTATGAGTAGCCAGAATTCTAAATTATTTTGTTCATCTCGCTCCCTACTTATTTTATATTTTAAAAAAAAGCTATTGTAAAATTTATATTATTGCATTTGTATATAAAGAATTGTTATTTTTATTGATTATTATAAGGTATTTTAAATGTTTAAGTAGATGGTATATCGTGTAGATAATTGTAGGGTAAAAGGTCTGTGTTCACTTCTGGGTTTGAAAACTATCAATACTCATCCACTCCTGAGCTCAAATTTCCACCAATCTCTGAACCCCCAAGCCTACCAGTTCCTGAGCCTGAACACCCACCAACACCTGAGGGCAAAATTTCACCAACTATCATTTGGCTTTGCTTGAAATTTCCCCAACTCTCCACATTAGAAATCGCCACCCTAGAAAACTCCACTCCCCTAGAAACTCTATATAAAGCCTGCTTCTTGCTCGGTTCTCTGTTGTTTCTTGCTTGGGCAGAGGCAGCCACTCTTTTGTGTCTCTCCCAATAAATCTCTCATGGGAGGTTTGCTTTTTAGTATGACTTTGTGGCAACCCTTGTCTTCTGATTGGCAGGATACCTTTCTCTTCAGAGCGGTAACACCTCCATTGGGGAAACTTTTCTTCTCAGACCTGTAACAATTACCTTAGTTGCTAACTAGGTTAGGTTCTCCTGGGGCCTATGCTCCCCCCCAGTGTCTGAATCACACTGGGACCCTAGCCCTCATCTTAGATGCAGTTGCAACAGATTCACCTTCAGCCTTAGTTATTGTTCAATTTCAATTTCTCAGCATTGCACCCCCCAGTAGCAACTTAGTAAGTTCCCCCTTCAGTTGGTGTATATGCTTCACTGAGTCCAAAGAAGTGACTGTTTAGTGCCTGGCACCCCTCTGGTACTCTTAGAGGCTGATGTACCTTCAGTTATCATCTTTCAGAGATATAACTGACCCTCTTAACCTGACCCCTATTTTCCCATACTTAAAGGTGTAATCCTGCAATTTACTTAAGCCAAATCAGGCTGTTGCATTCCTTCCTGCCCTCTTTTCTTCTTTTCCATTTGGAGCTACCCATAACTCCAGAACTCCTCTATGCCCTTTTGCACAGTTCTGTTTTTGCATAGTCCTGTTTTCCAGCCATTTCCTGTGGATGAGGCCTCATTTCTGACCTCAGTTTTTTTTTTTTTTTGTTGCCTGTAGGCAAGCCTTGGGGATGCATCCAAAGCCCTGGCGCCAGAAATCAAGTCTCTTCATCAGGCTATGAGCCCTGATTCCATATCCTGTTGAGTGTGGTAATAACCTATTGAACAACTTTGTTCTCGTTAAGTCTTCTGAGGCCTGGGAATGCCTTCAACTACAGGCTGCACTGACCATTTTTTTTTCTTACCCTCCCCTTCACATCTGTGGGAAGAGAGTCTTCCGTACCATTTCATTCCCCTTGGAAGGCCTGTTACAAGAACTCAAGGCTCTTCATCTGACACCCAACCTGCAGGGCCATAAGCTTGTTCAACTTTGCAATTAAATTCTGCTCCAATATCCCCTAGATAATCAAACTAAATGGCTTCCCAACAGCACCGCCAATCTCAATATTTCTCAGGATCTTGACAGCTATTGCAAGGAATCAGGGAAATGGAAAGATTCCTTATGCCCAAGCTTTCTCTTTCCTCTGCTCCAAGCACTTTCTCTGTCCTTCCTGTTCCCTCACCCAATTTCTAGCCAAAAACTCTGAATAATATGATTCTTCCATTACTTTGGATTCAATTAATGAGCTTCCCTGCCACAGGTCTCAAACCCCATCCCCTTCTCCTTCTCCAGCCTCCCCAGTTTCCCTTTCTTCCTCCACAGCAAGAGGCTGCCTAAATCAACCTTCCCTGGTGCCTACATTCAGACCACTGGGATCCCCTCGTCCTGATTCTAGTTCCCTTTCCACCATGGCAACAGCTCAACCTTTTCCTACTTGGCCTAAACAGGCCATGGTTCTCCATTTGAAGGAGATTGCCAGAGTGTTCAACTTGATTAAGGTACATGTTGAATTAAGAGCGGCGGGGATGCGTCCCCAGCATCCGGCCGCCCACCTGGCTAGCTTAGCTTATGCCCCGAAATAATTACACGGAAACTGTATTCTTTTAAACACTGCCTGGCCCCAATAGTTCCAGCCTCTTATTGGCTAGCTCTTACATATTAATCTAACCCATTTCTATTATTCTATGTAGCCCACAAGCCGGCTTACCAGGAATGATCTTAACCTGCATCTGCCTGGAGTGCGAGAACCATGGCGACTCACTGACTCAGCTTCTTTCTCCCAGCATCCTGTTCTGTTTTCTCTGCCCACCTAAGGGTTGGCCTATGAAATGGGCCCAGGCAGTTTCTTTATTAATAAGAAATCATTCCCACATCAGGTACATGTCCCTTTCTCATTAACAAACTCTTTTACATATAAAAGAGATTATAATCCTACACTGCTAACTCATCCTTTATTAAAGAATTTCAATGTTTTACTCAATCTTACAGCCTTATTGTCCATCATATTTATATGATTTTCACAATCTATCTTTTCCCTGAGGAGCTCAGGTGAGTCTGGAACTCAGGTAAGACACATGTAGATGAAATCCACCAAAAGAATGCCACCTATCCATAGAAACTGCAGCAGTCCCCAACCAGGACCCTGAATATCCCAGGGGGGAATCCTTGCTGGCGATCACATTATAGCATGCCTCCTGGCTAGTCTCTGCAAGACCACCCTTAAATTGGTATATTATAAAAATTTTGAAGAGGTTATCCGGGACAAACATGAAAACCCTCAATTTTAGGACTGCATAACAAAGACCTTCTTAAAATATACCAATCTGAATCCCAATACCCCAAATGGAAAACAACACCTCTGACTGACTTCTTATCTCATGTTTCCCTGATATTAGGGCCAAACTTACACATCTAGAGAAGGTACCCCTGTGTAGCTGCGTAAATGAATTTAGACAGATTGTAATAATATATACAGGTTTAACGGGGAAATAGACTTACAGAAACACAGGTTCCTGCGGAGAACAGGGAAGCAGAGAGCACAGTGGGCTCATGCTTGCTAGATTTATAAGTAAACATTAGCCCGAGGTGAACACGCCCTCTGATGGGCTGGGCTTATCCCTACACCCCTGACTATACAGACCAATGTCTTAGCAAAGGCCTTTAAGGTGTACAGTAGGAGAGCTGACTGGAGCAAATTCTCAGACACTCTGGCTTCCCAAAGCCTGGGAACCCTGCTTCAAAGGTGGACAGTAGGGTCATTAGGCCTGAATCTGACAGAGACCACTTAAACTAT
>NC_022011.1:55859361-55879457 GCF_000317375.1 Microtus ochrogaster | reverse complement strand
TATTGACTGCACCCATGTAACTTACAGCATTGAAATATCAGGACCAGTTCACCCTCCAGCCAACCTCCTAGGTCTGGCCATGGTTTACGGAAGGGGGGTAGGCCTGACCACCACTGTCCCCAACAAGGACACCACAGTACCAGGGCAATACAACTTTCTTCTAGGCATTAGGGCCACTTTTTCAGTCCTGATGAAGTTTTGGAGAACTACGTCCTCTTTTCATTCCTCTTTTGTCTGAGTAGGGAGACAGCCTTACCAGTCTAACCAAGCCCATCTCTTAGCTGTGTCTTCAGGAGTAGTCTCTCATCCTCTCTTTCCTAGTGGACCAATTGTCCCATCCCCTGGCTTGAAAGGGACCTACCTCCTAGTCAAAATGGGAGCCTATATTTCCTTTGATCTCCCCATCTGCTTATCCCCAGATTCACCAGTCATTCACACAGGAAAGCTTATTCTGTCTTATAAACGCCTGGCCTTAGCTTGGCTAGTTTCTTGGAGGCTTCTCTTAACTTTAAATTATCTGATCTACCTTTTGTCATTGGGATTTTACTTTTCTCTCTTTCTTTTCTTTCCTTTGTATTCTTTAGCTGACTGTGTGGCTGTGTGGCTGGTCCATGAAGTCCTTCTCTCCTTTTCTTATTCCTTGACCCTTTTTCTGGCGTTTTCTCCTATTTATTCTTTCTTTCTGCCAGCCTCACTTATGCTTTCTCCTGACTTGCTGTTGGATGTTCAGCTCTTTATTAGACAAAGCAGGTGTTTTAGACAGGCAAAGTAGCACAGCTTCACAGAGTTAAATAAATGCAACATAAAGAAGGCAACACATCTTTGCATCATTTAATAAATGTTCCCCAGCATAAACAAATGTAACACATTTAAAGTAATATACAACACAATTCTTCCATTTTTGTATAAATAAAAATGAAACATTTTAACTTGAACATAGTAAAACATACAACAAACAACAAAAAGTCATGAGGCAAGAATTACATTTACAATATTCAGTCCAATTCTATTTAGCAAATTTAGAAAAAAAATTGTCCATTATCTATCTTATCTTAGTGATTCCAAAGTTCTATAACTAATTTACTTTCTATCATAGCTAAGGAAAATTATAACTCTAATTACTTTATCTTTGACTCTATCAAAGATCCAGAAGGATATAATATTTACTAACAACAGAGGCATCTTGTTGGCTGGACAGTCACCTAAATTTCGTATAGAATGTTGGGACATTCATCTTCAGCCTACAGGACTAGAGTATCTGGCAGACTTTTCAGTGTATCAAGGAATATGAAGGACTGTCCTGCCTTGTATTATCAAAGTTCATCCATCTCTTTCCTCTGTGTCCTGCAGAATGTCTGGCAGACTAGTCCATGAAGCAGGAACCCTGAAGGATTGTCCTGCCTTGTTTTGACAAAGTTCAGCTGTCACTTTCCTGTGGGTCCTACATGTACAGTTCATATAGTATACCACCAAGCAGTCAAAGGAAAGGAGTTTCTTGTCCAAACAGCTAAACTTGCCACAAAGAAAGCAAACTCCTATGAAGTTTCTTCAATGTTGTTTATCATCATTTTCTGAACGAAATTGGTACTGCCAGGAGCAGATGTGTCTCATTGTCATGAAAAGTCCTAAGAAAACAAAACATTTGAAATGCCATATTCTATAGGTTTTGAAGTGTTTCAAGACCATTTATCTATCTAAAGTATATCTCTTTATGATCTTGAAAACATCCTTAATGTATCTGCAAATTTGTTTGTTATAGATGACTAACTACTAAACTACATTTCTTGATTAGGATCAATACTTTATAATTATAGATCTCAAAGACTAGAACTTTACCTTATAATTTTAAATGAACTGCATATGTATAAAACCTTAAAGAGGAGTAGAAACATATATAAAGTGTAATAAAATTAACTTTAAATTTGTATCAATATACCAAAATCCATAACAATGCAAAATATCTGAGATTAATAGTTTTCTTTTTTATTCTATATTCCCCTAAATACAAAAACATTCATGACACACCAGATAACCAAATGCCTACCACAGCTCAACTCTTGTTTTCTCTAAACTGCTTCCTATAGTCTGTGGGTGAAGGCATCTTTAGGGGTCCCTGAGAAAATTATGATAATGGCCAAGTCCTGAGAAGACTAGCTATAACCTTTGTTCATTGATATCACCTCTCAACTTTCCGAAGGTCTCTATTGATCATGCTTGATCCATATTAACCTGAAATGAATCCACAGCCTTTTATTTTCTGTGAAAAAAAAAAAGCAAAACTAAGTCTCCAAAGCAACAGATTTTTGTTGCCCTCTTTTTTTAAAGCTAAGTCATTCCTAAACTATATAGACTGGTTTAACTTAGCAGTCAGTTTACAATCCCATGTCTGTCAACAGCTGTCATTTGCTAATCAACATTCAAAAAATTCACAATCAACATAATATTATACAGGATCCAGAGTACTTGTGTAGTTCCCATAGTTACTGGCCTTTTTTAATTTTTTATTATTTTACTTCTCTCTTTAAAGACGTTATTTATAAACCATATATTCTTTCTATAACTGTCTATACTCTTTTTTTCTTAAACCTATGTGCATTGTAAGACACACTGGAACCTGTTTAGAGGATTTTTGTCTTGACCTCTTTTACTGCTTATCTTTTAGCCCTTTTTACCATGTGAGCAAACTTTAAACTGTTAAGCTACAGCTGGGTCCTCAGTACACAGCTCTATTGCCTGGCCCTGCCTACTTCTCAGTTTGTGAGAACCAAGTCCGAAGCTTGAGGCACAGTTCTAGATGCATGATCAGGAATTGCATTCAATGTTCCTAGCTGTACGAAGCCTGCATCTTTATTGACACAAGCGGTTTTTGCTTAGCTAGCCATTTCTATTTAGCACTTCCCTGAAGGCTGAACAGCAGTACCTCTTAAAGAAGCTTTGTCTTTTTTCTTTGTCTTTCATTATTTTTTTCAGTTTTCTCAGGCCCTATGTGGAAATACACAGGCTCCATGTTGGTATGCCAAAATATTGTTGGTTATATTTGCTTTTTGCTTTTCTGGGGTGCCTGCTACCTAGCTCCCAAATAAATCACATAGGGAGGCTGATTCTTTCTTATAAATCCCAGCCTTAGCATGGCTTGTTTCTTGCCAGCTTTTCTTAACTTTAAACTGTCCCATCTATTTACTTTTTGCCTCTGAGCTTTTATCTTTCTCTATTTCGGTATATCTTTTATTTCCTCCTTATTCTGTGTCTAGCGGTATGACTGGGTAGCTTGTCCCAAGAGTCCTTCTTTTCCTCCTTCATTTTATACTTTTGGCATGCCAGCGCCGCCTTTGCTTTTTTCTGTCTTGTTTTGGCCATTTAGCTCTTTATTAGATTAATCCGGTTGTTTTATACATACAAGTAGCATATCTTCACAGAGTTAAAGAAATGCAAACAAAAAGAAATGCAACCTTTGCATCATTAAACAAATGTTCCACAGCATAAACAAATGTCACACAGCTTACAATAAGATTCTATAGACCCTCCTCAGGAATCTTTTATGTTTCTGTCCTGGACCTTATGTATACCATTTCTTTTGATCAATCTCCAGGTCCTCCTCCCCAACTTTTTATCTTTACTTGGACCGATCCAGATACTCCAATTTCTCCATACCCACATCACTTCCTAAGTTCTGCCTAAGGGGTTCTGAGACAGCCCACATCTATTTGGACTGGTCATGGTCCTAACTTTCCCTCTTGCCTCTTCTGAAACCCAGGTGTACACATTACATAGTCTTCCTCCTTTGTAATCAATCAGTGCAAATTAATCAGACCAACAGCTCTACCTTACTAAACTTTCTTTCTGGCCATTGATATAGGGTCTCACATTCTAGGTCCAGCTATCTACTCCTAGGGCAACTTATCTGGGAACGCATTTCAATTCAACTAACGAGGACATTACCGTAAATCAGAAACATCTAATCTAGTCTCTTTCAATCCCTGTGATCAAGAGTATAATTTTATTCTTCCTCAGGTTGGCTAGCATCTTAAGCTCTTAGATTCTCTCTTTCATTTCTCTCATGCATCCCTTATATTAGGTGTCCCTTGTCTCCTCACATGAGTCCCTCCTCGCACCCACTGGCTAGTCCTTGTGCCAGGGTCTTTTCTCCAGATTCTGGCCTACATATTCCGTACTTAACTTCCCACTCTGGGTCACAGAGGAGGAGCCATATGTCCTCAAGTTCAAATGGAACCCTCCTTTATGCCTGTTGCGTACTTATCAACCCTACTGTTGAAGAATGGGTACCTTGTCTGTATGTGCTGGCCACCATCATTCACCATTAACTTCAGATCATCTATTACTGTCTTCTCTTCTTGTCATCTGTTCCACCTTCTAACACACAAGGGTCTCCAATCACCTCCCCCCTTCCTGAGTTCTCTCTCTTCAGGTAGAACTGATAGAGAACACTGTATTTTTCTTCTAGCCATGCTTACCTCTTAACATTTTAAAGTTTCTTTCCTGACCAGTCCCAGGATATGCCCCATCGCACGTTTTGCATTGGCACTGTGGAAGAGCTACTGCCCAATTCTATGCATATTCATGAGGGAACACCACTTCCAGCCATCTCTACTTAGGATACAGATGATAGCTCCTTCCTACTCAAAGGATTATGAAATACAGGATATGATTACTGTTTAGTAGACTACTGTATTTGAAGAATGGACCCTTCTGGACCAAAGCAGGAAGGAACAGACTGAATTAATAGCTCTTGAGCTTTTTAACAATCCATGAACTTTTATGCAAACTACAATTATGCTTTCACTTTTTTTTTTTGTCACATGCACTTATTTGAAGGGAGCACAGAATTCTAACAACAAAAGCAGGGTCCATAACCACTTCCAACCAAATTATGGATATACTAGAGTGCTGTCATCTTTCCAGGGGCCACGGGAATCATCCACTTCAGATTTCAGCAAGCAGACAATTCCGTTTTCTCCAAGAGAAGTAACCTAGGCCATGAGGCAGTTAGAGCTGCCACTCTTGGGTAGGCCATCGCCCTTCTCACACATCACAGGACATACTCACTCTACAGGCCCCATCTATCATCCCTAGATTCTTGACAAATTATATTCTATCTGAGCCAATGCTTTCCTTCTAGTAGGAGGGCTTTGGCTCACACCACTGAAACCTATTTCTGTTCACCCTTGAGGGTCTATCTTTTCTAAAAGCTATCACTGCTTTCTGTAAAAATTGTCAAACTTCTAATTCTACTATTGGGCAGTGAAGCTCTGCTTTTTAAGACAGGGGATCCCTCTTTGGGTCAGAAAGGCAACTTGATTTTACCCACACACTCACTGTTAGACATTTTAAGTATCTTTTAGGTCCTGGTAGACACATTTTTAGGATGGGTAGAAGTTTTCCCCACCCTAAAAAAAGATCACAGTCTCTGGTCTCTTTTTTTAGGGAAATCATCTACTCGTTGGAGGTCCAAAGTCCCTTAAATCAGACAATGGCCCTGAGTTTACTTATCAAATCCTTCAAACTTTATCTAAAACTCCCATGTGCTTTTTTTCATATCTCCCATTGCCCCCAGTCCTCAGGCAAGGTCCAACTAACCCAAAAATATTCTTACCAAACCTTCCCAAGAGGTTTGTTTCTTCTGCGACTAAAAGCTCTCCCAAAGAAGCTTTCCTCATCACCCCTGTCAAGCTCATGTATGGATGGTTGATTCTACATCCTGGCTGGCTTCATGTCTCAACTGAAATCACTTCCTGATCACCTTCTTACCCCTTTGTTTTGTTATCATTGTGCTCTCCTTTGGAACTTCACCCACAACTATCTGCTCTAGCTCTATCCTGACACTTTGTCCTCTTCTACCAACATCTGGAACTTTATCCTCCTTTCTGTTCCTGTTCACAATCTTCTTCCTTTATCTCCTCAATGGACAGACCTCTTTAGGATCATTCTTACTACTCCAATCACCACTAACCTCAAGGGTTTTCCCTCACTGGATTTACCATTTTCATTTCAAGCCTTTTAGACCATTGTCTCAAGGTAATCTTTCCTTCCACATTTCGGTGGCAACAGGACCTTGCTCCCTTAGATTTCAAAAGATTGCCTCCAGTCTCAGAATAATGAGCTCTTGCAGATGTGCGAAGTCTCAAGCATGACTCTATTAGATCATGCCCTTTCTTTCTAATTCCTCCTGTTCACTCCCATCAGTGACAGGGTTTATTTATGGAGATTTGTGGTTCAAAAAACTTATAGTTAGCAATTCTGGCAGAGCACCCTGGGGGGCAAGGAATCTGGCGATTGCTCATCAGCAGGTTTTCAAAGGAGATACTTGTCCCTATAACACCTATATTGATTTCTACAACACCTGTCCCCTCTGCTTTTTCCATGATCAAACTTGTAGGCAGATTATTATTTGGGACACCAGCTCACAAAAAAGTAACACAGAGACTTATTATTATGAATTAAGCTTGACCTTTGCTTAGGCTTCTCCCACTAGCTCTTATAGCTTAAATTAACTCTTTAATTTTAATCTACATTCTGTTGATTGGCTCTTTACCTCATTTCTCCATGATGCTCATGCAGCTTTCTTTTCACCTGGCTGGGGACTCCTCCTTCTTCATCCCAGAGATCTCTCTTTCTGCCCTGAAGTCCTGCCTATACCTCCTGCCTAGCTATTGGCTCCTTAATTTTTTTATCACACCAATCACAGCAGTACATTTCACACAGTACACAAATATCCCACCATACAAAATAGAGATTACTGTCTACATTGGTCCAGAGACTTATGGAGGCTGCCCTTTGGTCCTGTAGTAGACATGATGCATATTCAGGAAGGGGTTTGGGAGCCACGGGTAATCTTTACTATAGCATCGATCACAGCTGTCCACTCAGCATAATAAAAAATATAAAGGGTATTTGACCAATTTCTCAGCGTTTGGGTATAAACTAGGCAGAAGAAATTATTCACCACTCCTCAAAATTCCTTCCTCCCTAACAGCACCTTTCCTACACTTATAGCTCTTGTTTCAAACCTTAACCTCTGTATATCACCTATTAAACAATACTCTGGCCATTTTGGAGAATGCCAGCTGTGTGTCTCTCCTGAGTTAAACTCACAACTACCATTTGAAGACTCACCCACTTGTCTACTAGACTCTCTCACTTCACTCCTCATTAACTCCTATGAGCCCCAAATCGCTATCACCCTTTATCTCTCCCACTCTCTGTCTTCAATACCACAGGCTGCTTTATCTCCTCAAACACATACTTTATGGGCACACTAGATCCTCAGACTGCAATAATACCTTGACTGTGAACCCTACCACCCAGCGCTTATGTCCCAATATTCACAACACCTTGGTCCTCTGAGACACTAAAGTTTACCACTGCTTGTGAGCTTGGTGGTCTGGGACTTAGGCGTGGTGTTCTTTTTCCTAAAATTAGAAGTGGAACCCAGGGAGGAATGCTAGCTGGATCTCATCACAGGGCTTCCAGGGGCAAGGCCCAACAAACAAGTGGTTCAGATCATATCTTTCCCTGTAGCCCTGGGAATTACTCCTGGTGTTGCCACTGGAAGAGCAGAGCTGACTACACCCCTAACTAAATATTATCAGTTTTCTTTTCAGTTTATCCAGGACCTCTAATGGGTGGCTCAGAGCACCCTCACCCTCCAGGGCCAAATAGACTCACTGGCTTCATAATTTTACAAATTCAATGAGAATTCGATTTGCTGACAAAAGAGAAAGATGGTCTCTGCCAATTCCTCAGGGAGGAGTGTTGTTTTTATGTCAACTAGTTGGGTATAGTAAAAAGATAAGCTCTGACAATTCCAGACAGTTCTCCAAAAGATGTAAGGAACAGTGCAATGCTTCTGGCTATTGAATCATTGACAGTTTAATATAGAATTGGGTGTTGCCTTACTTCACTTGATCTTAACCAAAAGGCTGAGAAGTGATGGGTGCTGCCTTTGTTAACCCCCATCCTACTTCTCTTACTCCTACCTAATTAGCACCCTGCCTAATAAACTTCTTATCTAGATTTCTTCAATAATATTAAAAGATTGTCAACCCTTGGTTGCTATGACTCCAGCTATGCCCTGACTGTGAATGTCAAGTCTGCCTCAAGGACGTCAATGCCTCCAATCAGCAGTAACTAGTATATGGATAATGTCACTCCCTTTCCCAACCCTGTGCTGTTGTTAATAATAAACACTGGGAAATGTAGGGTAAAAATTCTACTACCAGTTCTGGGATTAAAAACCTAACAGTTAAAACCCACCAATCCCTGAGATTAAAATTCCACTATTCCCTGGCCTTGATTTGAAATTCCAGTAATCCCTATTCTAGAAATCCCCACTTTGGAAAACTCTGACCACTAATAAACTCTATACAAACCTTGCCTCCTGGTCAGTTTCCGATGCTTCTCCCTGAGCAGAGGCAGCCTCCTCCTTGTGTCTCTTCCAATAAATCTCTTGTGTGAGGTTTGTTGTGCAGTATGACTTTGTAGCATTCCTTTGCCCTTGACTGCCAGGATACCTTTCCCCTCATACCTGCAACACTTCCATTGGGAAGTCTTTCTCCTCAGACCTGTAGAACACTTCCCCTGGGCAAGCCTCTGCCCTTAGTACTGTAACACATAAATCTCACAAATACATGGCCTCTTCCAGACCAACATCACCTATTAAAAAAATATTTCTAGAAAAATGTATGGATGATCACGTTAATCAAAAATAATATAAACTCTAAAAGATAAGCACTGCATTATCTCGTGTATGTGGAATCTAGATTTATCTGTGTGCGTGCGTGCATGCGTGTGCGTGCGTGTGTGTGTGTGTGTGTGTGTGTGTGTGTGTGAGTGTGCGTGCGTGCAGGCCTCAAAAGTAGAAATGTAAAATAAAAACATTTTTTTCAGCTATTTTTTATTTAGAAATTAAGGTACTGGCTCAGTTCACAGCAACTCTTCATTTGAGCAGCGTCCTGACCCAGGTGTCGCAGATAAAGAAAATTTACTGGACGGTGAGAGAATGGGGAATGACAGACACAACAAACCTGGGAGCGGGCAGACTATAGGCTCTGATGCCACCACATCTACAGGAACGGGGCACCTCAGTGTTGGTATAACCTACCTCATAGGTGAAGTGCTGATGTAGTCCCTGTAGGAGGTCTTTGTAGGTACAAATCTCTGGCTGTAAGCATGGAGATGAGGGAGCAGCAGTTGGCCAGTTTTGAACACACTGATTGGGCTGGAGAGATGACTCAGCGGTTAGGAGCATTGCCTGCTCTTCCAAAGGTCCTGAGTTCAATTCCCAGCAACCACATGGTGGCTCACAACCATCTGTAATGAAGTCTGGTGCCCTCTTCTGGCCTGCAGGCATATACACACAGACAGAATATTGTATATATAATAAATAAATAAATATTTTTAAAAAAAGAAAAAAATAAACACACTGATCAATTTTCTGTAAACAGTCATAATCAGCCAGAAAAGATGGTTTTGCCAATTTTGAGCCATTGGGAAAAAGCTTTGCCAATTTCCTCTGGGTCCAAAGCCTTAATCCTGTTCAAGTCTGTGCCCTTATCAACAATCCACCTCCACTCAGGACTGCACTGACTTGAGGCTTCATGCAAACCTAACAGAACAGCAAAATAGTAAATGTCCTTCTTAGAATTTCAAGTCATCACAAGCCTGTGTTGTGTGTGTGCATGAATGCATATCCATTCATAAGAACACATTTATATCTGTGAGTCAGGACAGCGAGCTACGGAGTAAAATGTATATGTCATGATCAACAGGAAATGCTGAGGGGTAGATTGTTCCAGTTTCAAAAATGTGTAATTTAGTAATAAGAATAAAATTGCTTTAATCAAGTGAATATTATGATTTTAGAAAGTGTCATTAAAGATGAAATATCATGTATTTTATGCACGCTGATTTATATAAATGAAAGGAAACATTTGTGCCTGATCATGGAATTAGAGAAAATATAGTTTCTCTTTTGTGAGTTCCTAAGTTGTCACAATGATTAAAGCCCTTGTAGGGAATGCAGGATAGCACAAGGCACACTGACATCCATCAGAATAATGCTCCTTTCAGCTCAACCAGCAATCAAAATAATTGTCAATTGTTAAAATGATTGGAAAAAAAGCTTAATTGCTATAAAATAATGGAAGATATATTCTCAACGTGCACTTATCAGCCAATTTGAACACTTGTAATATGCTTACTTGGGATATAGAATTTACCCCAATTATGTCAGAAATTCCCCCTAGGGGCCACACAAGGGAGGGAAAGACATCAGAACACATTCTTATGGCCCCCAGCTTAGATAAGCATTGGGTCTTTAGGGAGCTGCGTCTGGCATGCCAAAATAAAACCTCACTTTAATTAATAGCAAGGAACTTTCACATGACCCTAGAACAACATACATTGTGTGGTTTAACCTTATTCCTGAGGAAGCTCCGGGCTCACTCCCCTGCTGTTACGATTCACACAAAAGATTTGTTTTTTCAAAGGAGGTGTTTTGTTTGAGCTGGAAATTAAAAACTCGAAATCTCAAGGTCAATCAACCTGCTGCTATTAAACTTATGTGTAGCTAAATCATCTTTTGTGGATTTTGGGGCAATAACGAGCATCAATAAAGCATAGGTAATTTGCATCAGGAAGATAAATAGGATCTGGCCAAATAAAGCCAGGATGACTATGACCTTTCGAACAAAGGCAATCTAGTTGCCTATCTGAAAAACCCTCTAATTCATATGAATTAAATACAGTCTGGAGGAGGTCGTTAACTGGGCTGTGAGTTCTCATGTCAGCTGCCTGCCTTCTAATCACTGAGCCCATTATGCGTTTTGTGGAGCAACATTTAAAGGTAAAACTGCATTAAAAAAAAATTAGGGTGTACAGAAAATAGACGTTTGAAACTCACCACTATTTTGCTTAATGTTTTAGACAAGCCTCGGCAACTGGTGGAAGGTTTTGCTGTGATCTTTTGGGGGATGGTACCTGGTAGTAGAAAGTTCTCTGTGGTGATGCTAAATGGTCTGTTTGGTGGCCTTGACTTTCCTGGCTGCAGAGATGATCGCTGGTTTAGAAAGATACGTGTTTAGATGTTTAGATACGTGTTTCGAACATGTCAGCAAGCCAGACCTGAGCAGTGCTCTCTACAGGGTGCCTGCTGGAGATAACAGAATGCACTCTTGTTTCTCATGCCCTAGTTGGATGTACTGGACAGACTGGGAGGAAGATAAAATAGATGACAGCGTGGGAAGGATTGAGAAGGCTTGGATGGATGGCTTCAATCGGCAGATTTTTGTGACTTCAAAGATGCTGTGGCCAAACGGCTTAACGCTGGACTTTCACACCAACACATTATATTGGTGTGATGCCTACTATGATCACATTGAAAAAGTCTTTTTGAATGGAACTCACCGAAAGGTAAACGAGCTGATTTTTTTTTTTTTAACCTGCCGGCTTCTTCTTCCACAGAGCCTTGTTGTGTTGTGTTAAAAATACTTTCAAGTTTATTTTTATCCCTCCGACGTGGCTGCCAATGGTCTCCATGGGGTGGCTGAAGGAACTGAGCATTAAGCTGCTGTGCAGCTGGCACTGGCCTCCGGGAGGCCAGGCCCAGCTCACTGCGGTATGCCAGGATTTGTGGGATTTTTTAAAAGAAGCCCTCCTGGTAGCAGAGCTGTTTTTACAAAGCAGCCTTTCTACATTATGGATGGATTTTGTGTGACCAAACAACCCCTCCATTTGAATATGATCAATATTTGCGGCTGAAATTTATACAGAGTAATTAGACTGCATTTATTTGAGTAAAGAACTTTGCGATGCTGGACCTGAGATGCGGCTACGCATGGGCTGAATTCCAAGGCGATTGGTGCAAATAAAGGCGAACTTGCTCTAGTTTACTTTGCTGAGATCGTTGCAAAATGTCCTGGCATTTTGGGGCGCTGCTGGAAATTGTGTAGTTGAGGGGAAGACAAAGCCCTAATTGACAAAATCATCACCTTGCTCTTAATCTTCATCATTCGCAACCTAGCGCCTCATGGAATGACTTCAACTTTGAGGTAAAAGGTGAAGAAAAAAAAAAAAAGAAAGAAAAAGTCATTTCCAAAATGTGTCCTTTGGTGAATCCTGGACACATTCAGGATTCAGATCTAGAATGGTGGGTTGATGCTACTCATTAAGAATTCTTTTAGAAAAATAAATAATACTGTAATCAGTTCAGTTGTTGGTTATCTCAGATTATGCTCAACTATTTCCCCAGATAAATACATTTTATTAGCCTGTACAATGATGTCATGTAATTCATATCTACTAACTAAATATCTATGCTTCCTTTGAAGAGTCTAGCATATATATAAGCAAATATGTTACAATATATAACCATATATGTTATATATAATGTGTTATATAAGATATTGATATTTATGCTATACATACACATTATAACACATATATAAATCTCTATATATTATACATACTAATATTGTCAAAGGGTATATATAATGTGTATAGTTTCATGGTCATCTGTTGAAATAACCAGGCTAGCTAATGATAAAACAATTATATTTTTACTTGTTATAAGGGGAAAACTCACAAAACAGGAAAGGAAAAATCCAAGCACAGCAATGTCCCACGGGAAAAAGCACAGAAAGAAGAAGCACCTGGAGGTGCACAGATTTTTATCCTGGGTCTCAGCGAAACCACGCCACTAAGACCCACCTCTTAAAGATTATTGGCTAATGAGGTTCCCCATCAGTCATCATGTTTTAGGCTCGATATATCTGATTCTTTTAGTATATCATAATTTAAATGGAGGACTCAATTAAAGGGGGTACAATAGATAGGCAGTTGTGGCACACACCTTTAATCCCAGCACTTAGGAGGCAGACACTGGCAGATCTCTTTGAGGCTAGCCTGGTCTGAAACTCGAATTCCAGGATAGTCATGACTGTTACACAGAG
This sequence comes from Microtus ochrogaster, assembly GCF_000317375.1. Lineage (NCBI taxonomy): Eukaryota > Metazoa > Chordata > Mammalia > Rodentia > Cricetidae > Microtus > Microtus ochrogaster. The sequence continues at coordinate 55,866,492 of NC_022011.1, read as the reverse complement.
GAATCCTGTCTCAAAATAATAAAAAAAAAAGAAACAAAAGAAAATAACAAACCAACCAAAATAACAACAAAAACAAAAAGGAGCATAAATTCAATTTTTATTTCTAAATTATACATATATATACATATACACATATATATTCCTTATATTTTGAATATTGATTGAAAGAAAAATTTGCTTTTATAATGCAACATGGTATGATTTTATGAGTACTGGAAGATAAGAAGGGATGCCATGTCGGGGATCTAGTGTATCCCCTGTCTGTAATCTCCATATGCAAAATGAGTTGACTATTCTCCTGATTCCTCAACTTCAACATACAGAAGGGAATTAAATAACAATACAACAACACAATCAAAATTTAGCCTTGTTAGCAAGTTATATCTATGTAGAATTAAAATCTTTCCCTGTTCTTATTGTTTCTTAGATTTCTTTAATTTTTATTGGCCCAATTTGCACATATCCATTTAAACATTTCATTTCAATTGATCATTGGATGAACAACACAAGTGTGTGTGCAAGACTGTGAGTTTGTATGTATATGTGTGTTTATATATATGTATCTACACAGTAATTTTTCACATTAACTTCCATCCAAAGGAATAGTAAACATCACACAGAAGGGACTAAATGTTGAGCAAAGCCATTGTAACGTTAGGATTTTTGACCATACTGGCAGTGGCATTCATGAGCAAAATTTAAACAGATGAAGAATTATTGACCATCTCCTTCAAATAGCATGCCAAAAATAAAAACCTCACATTGTAAAAATCTCTTTTGTAAATGCACATATAAAATATGAGTTAACACTATAGTTAGATTGTTCTCTGGTATGTATATATGTATATTATTTACTTAAATAGCTATGCTTGTAAAGGTAGTCTTGATTTTTTGCAGCATATTTATGCTTATTTGATATTTTTCAGATTGTTTACAGTGGGAAAGAGTTGAACCATCCGTTTGGATTGTCACATCATGGGAATTATGTGTTCTGGACAGATTACATGAATGGTTCCATTTTTCAACTAGATTTGACGACCAGTGAGGTGACATTGCTGAGACATGAAAGAGCACCCCTGTTTGGGCTTCAGATTTATGATCCACGAAAACAACAAGGTATTAAAAAAAAGTTTTTTCAGAACATTTCACATGTCATAATCCTTTACTATTATTACAAAAAGTTCTACTTTGAAAATGTTGGTGGTTTTATAATAAATATTACCCGGTCACTGTAGAGTCATTTAAATCTTAGAGCTTGTTTCCACAAAAATGTATTTCTTGTTTTCAAATACTCTGATTGAGGAACTCTAGCAATTCTGCTTAAGAGAAATTAAGGTTTTCCCAAACATTTCTTTTTTCACATCATGTTTTATGAAAAATGCTCTTCCTCATTAAAAAAAAAGTCATCAAATAAATGGTTTGGTGAGCAGAGAACAAACCTTTCTTGCACTAAAAGGAAGACCTAAATAATTGAAATAAAGAGATGGACTGCACCTGCAGGCTTTATTGACATGCCTGCTTCACATTGTCTGGTTAGGCTCCAAAGGTAGTTAAAGAACGTGTAATGGATAAAGTAGAATTACCAACCCCAGCAGCCACATCTCATTAAATTCAGATAGTATTTTTACATTTTATGCTCATGCGTTATTAATATTTATTATGCCACAACAATCACCGTGACTCATAGCTTAGATATTAAGCACTGAAAACAACTTAGTAAATGATGTGGTAGATGTTTTATGATTTTTGAACAGTTGCTATTCCTTTATAATGTAGATATCCTTATAAATATTTAGTGTACATGCATTCCAATGCATTTAGAATGAATAAACCGCACCCTTAATTTTCTGATACATATCTTGTCAGTTGGGATTTTGGTAGTAATAAGGCTTTGAAAGGTGTTTGCATTAAAGTAATTATCGTAAACCGACCATCTCGTCCCTAAGCATCACCTTTCTTCCTTTATTAAAATTTCTCTACCTACAGGAAAATCAAGTATTAAAAAATGCTAAATAATAATTGCTAATTATTGATTAAAATATCTTTTAAAAGAACAAAATTGACATTATCTGGACTAGAATAAGTACAAGAAATGAATAATAGAGAAAAATTCCGGAGAGGGAATTCCTTCATCACATTCATACCAATCTCACAACTCTGGCAGCACACATTTCCTTTGCCTGGCTGGAGGTGTTTCTTTCTCCCTCCCTATTGTTTAACTTCCTCCTCTCTGTTCTTCCCCTTCTCCTCAGGACTGGACAGTGGCCTGTGTTCTTCCTAGGCGGGAGCTCTACCACTAAGCCTTTCCCTTCCCTTTAGAACCTCCCACCCTAAATGTCATTTCTCAATTCCAGTTAGCTGGAAGTTGTCTTTACAGTCTTCATAGAGTTCTATCCTCTCGTTCTTTTAGAAAGTTGGTTATTAAATTCATAATGTGATGTAAAAAATATCTCATCACTACAAAATGAACTTGGGCTTAAACCCTGGTCTTTGATCCTTTTCAAACTTTGGAATCATGAAATATTCAATGTAGATCACAAACATATCTTTCACCAAATTTCTGTGAGGATCGGATAATTATTTATTATAATAAAATAAATATCACAAGACCTAATTTATGTGAGACAACTCACAACATTTTCCTGTATGACCTCACAGGAAAAATAATCATTTTAAAATTTCCTTTCTAAAAATGCATCTTAAATATTCAAAGTAATAATTTATCAAAGTAATATGTAACAAACTATGTGACTCAAAAAGAGCATATATCTGCCTTTTGAAAAAAATGGTTTTAGTTTTTATAAAAGAAGAACTTTTATAAAAGCAATTCTTTCTCCAATGATAGTTATTAATACGTGCTATCACTGAGGAAAGAATTGCTTGTATAAAAGTTCTTTTCCCATTGTAATTCAAGAGATCATAATTACTAAGATCATCGTGAATGCCAGTTAGAAATGATCCTGCTGTTTTACTTAGAAAGTATGTTCAGTCCATCGAATAGATTGTTTTCATTTCCTTAGGTGGATCAGTCAATTAGTTTTGGTTTTCTACCTAATCGTCTTGCATCTAATGATTGTCTACAACTATACTAATCTTTGAAACAGTGCAGTATAGAAAGAATTCCTAGTTAGTACCTTTAGGACTCAAGTCAATACTCACTGATTTTAGATAATCTACAGGAAGATGTATGTTGTTTTCGATTTTTAATTGTCTTGATCAAGACAATTACAAAGTTCAAAGAATTAAGATTTTTAGATATAGGCAACTCATTCTACAGTGGTATAAATTTCTTCCAATTGATTTCTTTTCAGCTTTTGGACATAAGATATTAAAATTTTCAGATACATAATGAATGAATATACTTGGTATCCTTTGATTAGGAGTTTAAAAATTATTTTATTTTACATGTATGAATGTTTTTCCTGAGCAGATGTTTGTACACTATTTTCATATCTGGGGCCTGAGCAGACCAGAAGAGTGTATTAACTCTCCTGGGACTCGAGCCACAGGCGATTCCTGTGGTTGCTAGGAATCAAATCTGGCTTTTCTGCAAAAGCAGGTTATAGTCTTACCTGCTGATCAATCTCTTTAGCCCCCCATGTGAGCCTTTATCTAAAGGGTGAAATGCAGGAACTGAGCAGAAAACCCTCACTTAAGAGTAGGCACTTCCATTTGTTCCTCCATTGAAAAAAATGTTATGTATCTCTCAGCCAGTGTATCACCAGCTGTTTCTGGCTCTCTTGCTGTCTCGTCTTCCCTCCCTTTCTTTAGTGATCTAAGAATATAAACTAAAGATTGTGATACATATAATTGTGTGCAAACTGTATAATTTGTCATTTATGTATAAGATGTAGATATAAATAAATAAAAATATAGCAATAATTACTGAATGTGGATGTGTATTGTGATATGTATGTGTGCAGTTGTGCTCATTGATCCTTGGCAGTGGAGACTAGTGGTAGATGTCTGGAAATATTTGCCCTTTGTTCTCTACCTTATGTTTTGAGATAAGAGTCTCTCACTGAGACTTTGTGATTATCTTGTATTGAGCTCCAGTTCCAATTCCTAGGAAGGTTACTAGAAAAGGCCCCAGGATCCTCATGCCTCTGTGCATTTCCCTTAGTGCTGCAATAACAGTCCAACAAGACTGTTTTTTTTAAAATGTGATTTCTGAGGATTCAAAATCAGGTTTTTATACTTGTTTTATGCAACCAATACTTTAGCCTCTGAGTCATATCCCTGACTTCTATTGTTTGTCTTCTCACTATGTAGCTGGGCTATTTCTGAGCTTGACATCCTCCAGCCTAAGACTGTGATTAAAACATGAATCATTACACCTGCCTGGTACAAGTGTTTGATTTCGTACTTTTTAAGAGGTTGTTGTTATTTTATTTGTTTGATTGTTGTTGTTGTTGTTGTTGAGATAAGCCTCCTGTAACCCAGATTGGCCTTCAATTCACTCTGTAAGATGAGGTGACATTGACTCTTAGTCTCTCTACCTATACCTAGAAAGTGCTGGAATTAAGATGTATACCATTAAGTTTGGATGAAACACCTGTTCTTACTGTAGTTATATCAACAGCAATTTTTTTATTCACACAGTTTTAATATGAAGCTCGACTTGACTCCCTATGTAGAATTTAGTAGTCAGAGAGCTGAAGTCCTATCTTCAGTATTTGAAACATATCAGTGTTTACCAGATGTGTGTGTTAATTTAGTAAGTCTGAGGTTTGTAATAAGGCCATAATCACATTTATCTCTCCCCAAGTTCCATGTTTTTGGGATTATTATCATGGAAATTATTCAGAAATATTTTCTAGACTCATGTTTTGTTATTCTTTTTACCTTCGTCTCATTGGACAGACACAGTAGTACAAAGTAGCCCCAAACAAAGCTTATATTTTATATTTATAAGCATCATATAATGAAGATGCAATTCTTGACAGGAATGAAAAACATAGATTATTTTATCCTTTATTCAGACCAACTGTATAATCACCTTTTCTGAAATGATCAAATTTCAGAAAATTTAATATTAATTGCAGGACAAATCTGACACCAGGTTCTCATACAGTTGGTTCTTATCTTTCATTTGGAATAAACACAATGTCCAGATTATCTCCTAACTAATAAAATAGAATAACAACCCATGACATAAAAAAAACAAAATCCAAATTTGGGACTTTTTTCATATGTGGTACAGGTGCTTGTAAATTCATATATGATAGAACACTGAAAACTAAACAGTCCTGGAAGATTATAGAAGGCAAGAATTATGTTTTCAATTATTTAAAAAACAGACCCAGAGTATCATAAAGCAAACAGAATGCTTTGTACTTGAAACATATTCTGCCACCTGGTAGAAATAAACATTCATCAGCAATTAAATTACTAAGTTCTATAACATGGAGGCATTAATACAGAGTTTTCAAATTTTTTATTTATCATGTGTCTTAATGATTGTTTGGTGGAGGTTGTAATATACCTTTAAGTTTTCTTCCCTAAATATATAGTATATTTATTGAGCAAAGTTGTATAACTAAATTAAAATGAGAACACGAAGGCCTTTCATCATGACAAAATTGTTTTATAGCTGTGTGCATATGCACATCTGTATCATGTATGTATTCACAGCTTTATCAGCATCATTCCATGCACTAACAACTGTATATATGTTCATCAGATTTTTAACTGATACTGTAACTGCAGCATCTATGAATACCTCGTTCCTATAGCTGCATCCCATGCACTCATACCTGTTTTTATATGTATCTCTTTACCAATCCTGCATCTATAACTGTCTTTGAACTTACGCCTGTACCTGCATCTGTCCCTATGCTCTCACGTGTACCCACATCGATCTCTGTGCTCACACCTTGAATGTACACTAAAAATAGTTACTCTATCATTCACATGACTAAATCAAAGTTTCATTCATTCGTCTACCAAAAACTCTGTGACTCACACAATTCATGGTACTTCTAATTCTGGAAGAATTACGAATGGAAGGAAAAGACAAAGTTTGGAGCTTCAAAGAAACTCTATTGGACTTCACAGCTCAAACTGTTATTAATGTAGTTGTATTTCATATTTGAATATTTATATATATATATTGCTTCCAAAGTAAGTTACTCCAGAAGTATATGTCTGTAGTAGTTTTGGTAAGTGTTTTTCTTTTCTTTGTTGATTGAATTCTATTTTAACTTATGCAAGTTAGTTAAATAAAAGTATTGAGTAAATACACAATTCTTAAATTTTTATTAGTAATGATAAAGACATTATATAAAATATTTTTAATATTGAGTAATCATTTCTCAGTTATATATATACACAAAATATTATTTGGACACTTAGATATTGAATAATTCTTCCTGAAACTGATTTAAAATCAAATTAAAATGCTACTGTAACTATAACTTGATCAAATTGAATGTATATATGAGTTAACCAGCCATGATATGAATAAAGTACGGACTTTATCTATTGTGACCATTTCTCACTAGTCATTACTCACCAGTCCCATGAAATTTATAGATTGTTTTTGACACTGAGTTTGAAAAATAGTCATTAATGTTTTGCAAATATCTATAAATGATGTAACTTCAAAAAACAATATCACATTAGTTTTGATGTTGATATATTCTTAAAATGAAATTGAAAAATATAGTCTCTAAATATAAAAAAATCTAGACTCTTCTAAAAAGATATGTGGAATTACTTATGTTAATTTAACTTTGGAATTTCTATTAAGGTAGTACAAAAATTAATTCTTCCCCTTCAGAATGTTGTATTCCAATAAGGAGAATATATTTTAAAATTCAAATAATGCTGATTTATTTCAGAATAGGGACATTTTTATTCAATGGAAATAAATGCCACTCTATTGAGTTATGTATTTAGTATATATCTTAAAAACATTATGTAACCTGATGCAGTATAGTCAACACTTTCTTATTTCTTACTGTTTCAGTTATATATTCCCCCAAATACTGTGAAATTATTCTAATTTTCTGAAATCTGGATACTGGTAAAATTTGAATATGCAATTCAATGCTGCACATATTTTTTTTTTAAAAAGAAAGGGTACCTGAGTGTCCTCTAAAGCATTTACTCCACAACCATGGGAAAAAA
>NC_022011.1:55850320-55859261 GCF_000317375.1 Microtus ochrogaster | reverse complement strand
TATATATATCTGGAAGCTGCATAAAACATTTTTACATTCTCTAGTAGAAAAAAAATCTGAGATAATTTTCATTATCATTTGAGTTTAGAAATTGAGAACATTGCTTGCATATTTGCCTCAGCTTTGGAACATGTTTTATATTTTTATGTTTATAATGAATTAAATGTACTTTTCAGAAAATGAAAGCTATTGATAATAAAATCTGGATTATTTCTTCTGATTTGAGATGTACAAGATAATATGTAGGTATTTATAGAATTCAGCACGACTGTGGTTTCAGTTTGTAGTACTGCACTTGCATATAAACAATCAATTTAATCTTAACTGTTTTTTATTTATGATCTAAGTAAATAAAGGCTCCTCATTTTAGTGTTTTCCTTCTAAAGTAACATTTTTTTTTATTTATTGATAAGAATGAAAATTGAAATATGCTCTAAGATGACCTGATAATTGTGCTGCCAAAGTGCTTCTGGACTATTATAGTTTTCTCTGTGAAGATAAACGCAAAGCCAAGCAACCTCTCACCCTCTTTCCCTCTCCCACCTCTCTCTGTCTGTCTGTTTCTATCTTTCTTTCCAGACTGTCCCTCTTTAGCCACTGCTCTCCTTGGACTTGTTTTTTTACCCAGACTGTCCTGGAACTCACAGCAGCCCTCTTACCTCAGCCTCACGAAAGTTACATTTAGAAGCAAAAGCCATGACACCTAAGTTAACACATTTTCTCAATTGTCTCACTTGGAAGAATAAATGATGTCAAATGTGTGACTATCTAAAGTTACTTTGTTTTAGTTACACGTATGTAACAATCTTATCTCCCACCTCTTCAAACACGTCTTTGGTGTTGATTACAATTCAACGTGGGTCCTCACGTATATTTATGAATTCCTTTATAAACATCCTCTCCTGTCTTCCATCAGTCTCTCTGTTCCCTAAGTCTTCAGGTCTGTGAATTTCCCCAATACCCTATGCTTCTTGAGGTCCTCAACACAATGAAATGCCAGTGTACTCATCCCACTGGAGAGCAAGCCATTGTCGCACATGCTTGCTTGGTCAGTGGTGGTTTATTTCTACATACGCAGAGACATGCTCTTCTTTCCAAACACTCATGTCCACCGCTATGGGCATAATCTGGAGAACTGTCTATTGCAATTCAAAGACTACCTCCCCCCTTGCTCCCAGTACCTAGAAAATGATTACCTGGCATAGTCTTTCCTCAACCAGCTTGCATATTACTCTTACCTACCAAAGATATATATGTATTTTCAAGTGCTTCTGAAAGCAGTTTCTATTCAGGAGGAATTTGACTATATCCACAAAGGTGCACTATAAATAACATATCCATGTACATAATATGCCCATGTATGTCTCAGAGAAAGAAAGTATCTTGAACTTTAAATGGGGTACTACATGACTGCAATTCTAGCTGTTGGGTGGGAGACAAAAAAATAAAATACAAGAACAGAGAGTTGAAAGGCAGCTTGCGTTGCATAACATTTAAAAGAAATCACATTTTAGAAGTTGCATAGCCTTCAGCTTTGTTGAAATTAAGGCTCTCTGATGATGTCCTTTCTTCTTCTCTGCAGGTGACAATATGTGCCGCATAAACAATGGGGGCTGCGGGACCCTCTGCCTGGCCATCCCAGCAGGCCGCGTGTGTGCTTGTGCTGATAATCAGCTTTTGGATGAAAATGGTACAACCTGCACATGTAAGCTCCTTTTTCTCTGACACTCATTGTACATATGGCTTTTTGTGACGATCAGAACTATCTAACATCAAAAGAACTGAAATCACAACTGGAAAGTCAGATCTGTATAACGGCTTAGGTTAATCTTAGACTGTATTAGCTGACTCAATTTCTAGCATGCATGGAATAATGACAATGGCAATGTGATGCATAGCATCCGGCCCTTCTCTACAGGTCAGTAGGCAATTTCCATAAGTCTGTGCCTTTGGAGCAAATCCTTCATGTCATGCTAAGCTCCGTAGTCAGCAGCTGCAGCTGGCAACACATTGTTGGTGCACAGGTTAGTACTGAAATTATTTTTAAATGACTTGGCTGATCAGATATCTGTATTTGGAGGTAAAGAACAACGAATAATGCAAAAAGAGACTTCTAAGCAGTGAATTAACTGAGTTGATTGGTTTGTACTAAAGATACCTTTATTAGGTTTGTCATATCCTTCAATATACTGTCCTATTATCCCAGAGTGAATCTTGAAGGTTCTTTTTTTATACTTCAAATTGTATCCCCTAAGCACAGTAACAGCAACAATAATATGCATGTATTGAGAGCTAAGTAAAAATTTCTGGAAGGATTTAAATTTCAAATTGTGGCTCAAGGCTCTCCAGAGAAAGGAATACAATAGGATTTATGTATGTATTTATTTTTGTATGTATGTATGCATGTGCATATATGTGCAGAACGATGACAGTATTTTAATAAGGAGTTGACTGATACCCACAGACATTGAGAAGGCTGAGTATCTGTAGTCTGCAAACTGAAAATCAAGGGTAGGTGAAGTGTTTATCCAATGAACCTGCAGATCCAAGTCTCAGGAGTTGATGTTTCATTTCAGATTGATGAGGGAGGGGCTCTGGGCATCCAAAAGTCAGAGCTAAGAGCATTTCATTTTGAAGCTAAATTTTCCCTATACTGTACTTCGATTTTTCAGTCTTAGATCCCACTTCAGTATCTATTACTTCACGTTTATTTTTGTTTAACATGAACATAAGCATCTTATCACTTAATTAAATACTCACTGTGAACATGATTCTTAAGAGCAGAATTTCAAGTAATCTCATGTTTGATAACTGGAGGCATTTATGATATATTGTTATAAATAGTTGTGACATTTTTATTGTTTTCAATTTCTTCTTTAACTTCACATATGGTCTACCTTCATTTTTTGTTACATCTTGAGGCATTTGGAATAAAACTACCAGTCCTAAAGTGAGAAATTCAAGTCAGTATATTGAATGCCATCATTTTAAATTCCAGTTATTTGAAATGAGAACTTGCAGCTCTGCAGTTTTGGAACCTGTCCTGGAACTAGCTCTCATAGACTAGGCTAGCCTTGAACTCACAGAGATCTGGCTGCCTCTGTGTCTTGAGTGCTAGGATTAAAGGTGTGTGCCACCACCTACTGGTCAGCTTCTTTTAATTATTCTCTTTATCATTCTCATTTTATGCCTACATATCGCAATGTAGTATTTCTAACAAACAACATTATTTTGTACCAGGAAATTATTTATAAAAATTGGAGGGGACACTAGGGGCACAACTGAGTAGCAAAGTGGTACCCAATAGTCCTTGGCTTGATCCCTAGCATTGCAAAATATACTTCCCCTGTATAATGTGGCTAGTTAGTTAATTAAATTTAAATATTCTATAATATGTTAGACCTACAGTGGAGTTCTGCTGGTTGTGTTTCTTAGTCTTCATGACTTTAGTATTCCATTATTTACTAATAATGGGATATATATTAAAGTAGCATCTTCCAGGAGAAAAATATGGATATGAATATATATGTTTACTCCTTATATTTTCTACATATGTATTCTATATAAAATTTATTGCTAATATCCTACAAATATCTTAACTTTGTTTTTTTTTTTTCAAGATAAGGTTTCTCTGTGTAGCTATGGCTGTCTTGGACCTTGCTCAGTAGACCAGGCTGGCCTCAAACACATAGAGACCCTCCTGCCTCTGTCTCTGCTTCCTTGATAGCTGGGATTAAAGGTGAGCACCATCACTGCCCATCAAACCTTTTTCTTTTTATGGGAGAAGCAATTCCTTCATATATTAACTCTTGATTAAGCAAAAGTTTTTTTCAAAAATTTTGACTACAATAAATACTGTTCAGTTCTTTCTAGAATTACACATGCATCCCCTTCAAGGCTACATAGAAGATTTATCCCGATGTATTCCCAAGTCACTAGATGACAGCTTCTCTTTCTTTTTTTCCAGGTATTATGTTTATCTCTTATTGTGTTGTTAGTTATTAGGAGACTATCAAGGCCCATCACTTACCAATAGATAGGTGGCAGGCATTTTTTTTTCTTTTATTGTTTTGTTTTATTTTTTTTTCAAGACAGGGTTTCCCTGTATCTTTGGAGCCTGTCCTGGAATTAGCTATTGCAGACCAGACTGGATTCAAACTCACAGATTTCTGGCTGCCTCTGCCTCCCAAGTGTTGGCTTTAATGGCATGTCATTAGCCCAGATCTGGCATGGTTTTGAAAAATTGGATTTTGCTCTTCTCTCTCATTGCTTGCTAATCTTAATTTTATCAAGATCTTTGGGAGACAAAAAATGCCTACCTGGTACATTTGACTCAGGAATTCATTGGGATTTATCTTCCATGAAGCCTTGGAGGGGATGCATGTGTAATTCTAAAAGGAACTGAACAGTATTTCTTGAAGTCAAGCTTTTTGAAGAGAAATTTTGCTTAGCCAAGAGTTAATATACTAAGTAATTGCTTTTACCATAAAATACAAAGGTATAGCCTGGTGATGGTGGTTCACACCTTTATTCCTAGCACTTGGGAGGCAGAGGCAGGTGGATTTCTACGAGTTAGAGGCCAGCCTGGTCTACAAGAGCAAGTTCCAAGATAGGTTCTAAACCTACAAAAAAAAAAAACCCTATCTCAAAAAAAAAAAAAGACAAAGTTATGCTAGGCAATGGTGGTGCACATCTTTAATTTCAGCACTTAAGGAGGCAGAGGCAGAGGCAGGTGGGTCTCTATGAGTTTGAGGCAGCCTGGTCTACAGAGTGAGTTCTAAGACAGCCATAGTTAACACAGAGAAACCCTATCTTGAAAAAGAATAATTTTGCAATGATTAATTTAGCATTTTTCTATTAAATTGCTCTATTTCTGCTGGACAATATTAATAATTCAGAGATTTTAAACAGATAGAATATAACACACACACACACACACACACACACCTTTTATAATATCACCAGGTATACTTTTCCCTGTAATCCATCAATAGACTTTCTCTAGGATGGGAAGTAGCACTGAATAGACCTGTGTTTTGTTTGCTAGTTAAAGATTTGAGGGTCCACGTTCTTACCCAAGGATGGATAGACTTTCTCAGTTTCTAGTTAAATCTTTGTAGATGTCCAAGATGTATTTTCAGAATTTGACTTCTTTATATCAAAAACAATCAAAGTTCTCTTAGGGTACTCTCTACAGGACAATCAGAAGCCTACAATCCCAGAGATATTGGTAATCTTGTGAGTCCTTAGGAAATCATGACGAGGTGTACTTATCGCCTCTTATCAGATACTAACAACAAAATGGCACTTAAAATCGAAAGTTTCTAATGAGTTCCTAAATTTGCATTAGGGGAATCATAATTATATGAGTAATTTACCTTCTTAATGGATTTCCTGTTTTCTTCATTCCTGTGTTCTATTTAGACCCTATGGATAACTTTTGAGTTGTGTGTATATTAGTATGAATAGGGAAAAGATTGACAAATTAAAATATGCTATTATTGTAGTATATAGTAAAATACGAAATGATAGAGAGAAGATAAATATAAGTTCCTATGGGAAAAGAAATGAGATGAGCAAAAAGAAAGCTAAGAACTACCTATAAACATAAGAATCAAATCCTTGCCAGGATCTTCACTTTTACTTTAATTAATTATACCAATAATATAAATTGTTTATTTATTTATTTATTTATTTGTATTTATTTATTAAAGATTTCTGCCTCCTCCCCCCACCGCCTCCCATATCCCTCCCCCTCCCCCAATCAAGTCCCCCTCCCTCATCAGCCCAAAGAGCAGTCCGGGTTCCCTGCCTTGTGGGAAGTCCAAGGACCACCCACCTCCTTCCAGGTCTAGTAAGGTGAGCATCCAAACTGCCTAGGCTCCTACAAAGCCAGTACGTGCAGTAGGATCAAAACCCAATGTCATTGATCTTGACTTCTCAGCAGTCCTCATTGTCCGCTATGTTCAGAGAGTCCGGTTTTATCCCATGCTTTTTCAGACCCAGTCCAGCTTGCCTTGTTGGGTTCCCGATAGATCATCCCCAATGTCTCAGTATGTGGGTGCACCCCTTGTAGTCCTGAGTTCCTTGCTCCTGCTCTCTCTCCTTCTGCTCCTGATTTGGACCTTGGGATTTCAGTCTGGTGTTCCAATTTTGGTCTCTGTCTCTGTCTGCTGACAGAAATATAAATTGTTTAAAGTACATTCTCAGCGCTCACAGAAAATACAGTGGGATGGTTAATGAATCAGTCATTTATCCTCTTCCAGGCCTATTACCATTGGAGTAAGGCTGTGCACAAGAAGCACATGTACCTATTATTAGTTGTATTAGGTACCCAGGAAACAAGCCTAGACATGCTTCCTATAACCTCGTAAATGACAAATGTCCCTCTTATTCAGCTTACAAACATGTCAGTTTATCTTTATTTGCTTACATACTTTCCTAGCTGCTCTACTTTATAGTTATATGTTACACACTTAATCGCTTGCCCTTTTCATTTATAATACCAAGAGGAACTGTATTTAAACATAAGAGTAAGCTAAGAAAGGGACATTTTATTGGGTGATATGCTGTATTAGACATTGTTCTGCCACTGTCTGTTAAACTGTAAGTAGTTCTGAATATTACTTATTTCTCCAAGAGTGGCTGGGGGCCTATCTTTGCTGTGACTCTAGGTCTTGATCCAACACTATGACTTTTGTGGTTTTCTCTTGCCACAACTGCCAAATCCACCAATCACAGAGCATGTGCAGTAGATTCTCAAAGTTAGAGATACAACTATCTTAAAAGGAGCTACAACTGAGCACATACTCCAGCAGTACTTAGAATTTTCCAGATTACAAGTCTAACTATGAGAATCAAGGCAATAGAAAGATACATGTGTTAATTTCTAATACCCCCAAATATTGTTGCCTAGTTCTCTAAAAATAAAAGTTTCTTTTGGCTTGTAAGGGAAATACATTATACACAGTGTTGATTTCGAACCTGATGCTAGAATAACTATTTTCAGGTATTGCCAGTTCAATGAGCATGTGATCATACACTGGCTAATTAGAAGATTTTGAGAGTGTTGGTCTTTTTCTAGTATCTGTAATTCATAAAAGAGGTAACGTAAAAGCAATGAAGGGAAAAGAGAGGGTTTTGCTTTTTTTTCCACAATGAAAAATGTTAAGTCAGAAAATATATCCTTATTTAAGAATTATTTGTAGCAGCTGCCTGTTAGTCTTTACAGACACGGCTTGCAAACTGCCTATGTTTCTTTATAGCACAGCACAATAACTCATTTTTTAAGAGAATACAATGTGTCTTTGTGTATATTATTTCAATTCCTACTTATCTAATAATATAAATTAGCAGGAATCATTATATGATCCTATTATTAGAAATGATAATTCTTAAATTATCATTCCTAAATCATAGATATTAGGACTAATAATTGAATGATTATTCCTAAATGATACTTATTAGGAATACAAATTGGTAGTAAAGCGTATGTTACTCAGAAAGTACTGATAAAGATACTACATGACATCATAGCTTTTAGAGAGTGCAGTGCAAAATAGAAACCAGCATCATTCCATTAATGAATCCCTTCAGCTTCTGTTAGTCCAGGTTAGCTTCCAGATGTGATGGGTCAACTTAATTAAGTAAGCAATCTGAGTCTGACAAACAAAAAAAAAAAGGCAGGAGATATTGTAACCAATGCAGCATGGTCATCCCGGTTCAGTCATTCTCATTGAATTAACACCAAATGGATGAAAAGCAGCTGAGAGAGACTAAAAACCAGGGATATTTTTTCCTTAATAAACTTGCAAATTAAAACAGTGGCCGACAAAAACCCTGCTCCCCATAGAAAACATTGGCATGTTAAACAATTAGAATTGAATTCTGATGCTGTGTTTGGAAGAAGGGAAGAAATCCTCATCCTTTATTCTTGGGACTCTTGTCCATCATGGTCAAATCCTCTTAGGAATAGAATTGATGTCTGCTGTCTGTAGCATAACAAATTGAAACATGCTACTTGCTACACAGAAAAATCTAATTGGCCAGTTATGGGATGCGTCTATATTTCTCATGACAATTATAAAGAGAAGCATAAAATATAATGTTGAAAATTAGATTATAAATGATTCTCTAAAACAAATTATGCTCTACCTTGACAAGTTTTATTGTATAAGCCACCCAGTGTGTTTTACTTGTAATAAAGAAGGGAATTCTATAACTGCTTCGCAGGTGTTTGAAAGAAAAAGCCTCAGAAGAACAGCTTAGAGTTCACAAAATAACAGTAACCCAGAGGCTGGCAATGTACCATCACATGTCTATAATCCTCTGTGATCCCCGCCACCTTTTGGAATACCAGATCTATCCTTGGTGACAAATAGTGCTCCTCTTTAGGGAGCCATTTATCTGTTCCGCCCTGACAAGCCTCATGCCCCAGGATATATGCAATCAAATATGTAGTAAAAAGTTTTAAGGCAATAAAAAGTTTAGAAGTCCGATTCAAATGATTGTTTATTTCCTCCTGTGCATATATCCTCACAGAAGGTCATATAGCACTTAGACTGTCTGCTCAGGAGACCCTTCTATCTAATAAAAGCTCATCCATCCATCTATGTTCTAAAAAAAAAGGCATAGCCAAATTTTCCACTTTCTTCTCTCATGTAACTGTGTGGTAGGACAACATCCAGTTAGCCACAGCTTCATGTTTTCCTTTGGTCCACACCCCTGGGGGCAGAATGTGTGGTACAATTTTTTCTTAAGCTGATACCACAATATGGAATGAAAGTTGGAGAAAGTTCACCAATACTGTGCTTGCTCTTTTTCGAGAGTTTATTACTGCCTGCAACTTTAACTCTAGGGTATTTGACACCTTTTCTGAACTCTGTGGCCTGTGCTGATCTCTCTCTCTCTCTCTCTCTCTCTCTCTCTCTCTCTCTCTCTC
>NC_022011.1:55825411-55850220 GCF_000317375.1 Microtus ochrogaster | reverse complement strand
ACACACACACACACACACACTCACACATTCACATTAAAATAAATTAAAAATATATGGAAAGATGGAAAGCTAAATTAAGAAAATATAGTTAGAGAGCTTTTTCCTTTATTCCATGGGGTTCTGGATATTATTTCTGGCAATAGCCCTTCTAGGTTTAAGAAAACAACACTAGGTTTAAGAAAACAATACCGGAATGAGTCTTTGATGTTTCTCCATCCTGGGAAGTCAGACACAGGCCTTCTGATATTTTTGTCTCTAACAACAGTTTTCACAACAAGCGTGAACAGTGACATTTTACACTAGACAAGCCATAATTCATGCTGTGTCATTTCTGAACGTGGTTAAACAAAATGATTATTTACTACTTTGTCAGTTTCTTACTGTTCAGGCCATGTTGTCCCAGTGACAGAATTATACGTTTTATGTATGGTTTCAAATTCATGGTTTCAAGCATAGCTCTGCAGGAAGCTATAGAATTTTAGCACTTGCTAACTGTTCTGGAAGCAATTCATCGCTGGGCTCAGACAACCAAGTGCTCTCCATATCCATGTTCAGCTCTGGATCAAAGTAATATACATGGAGCTTTAAGTAAATGCTCATTGTTCTCTTTTTGCACGCATTGATTTTGTTTGCTGAAATTTGACTACGCTTACGCATGCTCAGGAGCAGTAAGAGAATAAACTTCTGATCCAGTTGGAGCTGCCCTTCTGAAGACTTTCTCTAGCCCCTGGAAACAGTCTCTCAGTATAGTAACAGCAATCTCATTAAATTTCAAAAATCAGGCAACAATTTATTTTATGAATTTACTCTAAGTCCAAGTTCTCTTGAGCATTGTTCTTCTGTACATATGACACTTTCCTTAAATTTATCAATTATAAGTGGAAATCAGGTATAAAATCTTCCATAGGGATTTTAGTCATCTGGAGAAGGAATGCTAAGTGAGTCTTTTGTATGAAATATTTATTAGTCTTTTATGTTATGCTCAGTATGCTTGCTTCTTCTCAATGTTCTCTCAAAAGTGGCTAGGTCTAGCGGTATTCAACTTGGATACTGTTATAAATGATATTGTCCCCTACTTCCACGTTGTTTCATTAGCAATGTGTTTACAAGCAGATCTCACACTCTAAACTTCTGTCTTGTCCATGTTATCGCAAGGATCTTTGTTTTCTTGATAATGAGCATTGTTTGTAGAAATGTAACCTGCCTTCTATCAACATGTATGCTGTATAAACATGTCAGCTCACACTGAACATTGTGGTACCTTTGTGGTATTATTGTAGGTCATATCTGAAAATTTTAGGTGCTTCATAGAATGGACTAATGAAACCATAGGCAATGGAGACATTGCAAATCAAAGCTCAGTATCTAAGAGTTTAGGCTCATTGTAAAGTTCTTGCTACCAACTGTGAGGAGCAGCGTTCAGAACTCACATAAAAGTCAGACAAGTATGTGGCCCAGTGTGATCCCAATGCTTAGGAGGCAGAAAGGTGATAGTACTGTACTAACTTGGTATGCCAAAAATAAAATAAAATAAAATAAAAAATTAGAAATTTAATATCTAAAAAAATCCCTTTATTGTTATGAAAAAAGTGGTACAGTATCAGGGATTTCATTTTGGTTACCATATAACATTATTTCCTGGAAGAAATTTCTGGATTCTAATAGATGATACATGAGCCATGCATCAAACACGAAAAACACAGGAGGTAGCGTAGCCTCCATGTACGTGTTGGTTCTTTCTGACTTCTCGTCAAGTCAACTTAGAGCATGTGTAGGAGAATTTGACTAGAATCTGCACGGACAATGATTCCAAGTGCCAAATGATGAGTTCTCTAAAGCCCAGATCCTAAGAGGAGTTGGCTGGGAATTCTAACATTTTGCTTTAAGCACACTCCTTATTAAAAATGATTATGAACTAACTTAACTAATTAATTAATGATTAATTACTTAATTAATACGTGCTCTATAGTCAAACACACAACATTTCTATCTATGCTGCTAAAACATCCTCAGAGAACAAATCCAGAACAAAAGCAAATATATGATCTCCAGAGACACCATTGAGAAGGAGCCCAGGGCATAGAAAATATGCAGAAGAAATTTTAAAAGTCAAAGTATGTGAATGTGTGTGTATAAATAGTACACACAAATATGTTTTATATATATATATCATTATCAATCTATTTCTTTCTATATATAGTAATATACATGTATAATATTAGTAATACTTTAAACGACCAGTATCTGATGCAGGAACTATAAAGTAGTAAGATTCTATCAGGTGGTTAAGTTGATTCATTGTGTTTGTGTTTTTGGTTTTGTTATTTCCTATTTGGATTTCATACCCCATCTGCTAACCTCACACAGTAGCTTACTTTGAAAAGATCTTAGAGAAATGGCATCATAGAAAAATTACTTCTTTCTTGTTTTGTTACTGAGAAATATTATGAAATAAACGCTCTTGTCTGTCAATGCACCCACAGTTAGCATATCTGGAAAGGACAGAGCAACACAGGATGACTTCTGTTCAAGTTGAATATCCATTCACGGCAGTGATTCTTTTGGGCTGGAAATGAAGTCTGGGCCCATTGCGGCAGCGTTTGTTTCTTTTCCGACAGACTGCCAAGGCTTGTGCTTCACTGTGCTACTCTGAAACAGTTTCCTGCAGGGATGGTTCAAAAGTCATGTTTCCCTTTCAATTCTTTGCTGCAAGGGAGAAACAAAGACCAGAGCAGTGCTATGTTCAGGGCTGTGGAAGTTCTTACCTATGTTCTATTGATACCACTCGTGAGCAAAGTGTGCAGAAGTTTTCCTTCACCAGCCTACAGGACTTATGAGAAATAAAGTTTAAAGCCAACTGAATGGAAATTAAAGATTCTCCCAGCTAGAAGCCAGCTTGAGCTACTTAAGGCCATTTTCAGTCTTTACTTATAAGCCATTGCCATGGATCCCTTCCTGTTAGGTTATCTCAGCTACATAAAGTAAACAGAATAAGAATGCTTTAAGTTTACAGAAATCACAATGGAAATTCAAACGTTAAGAGCCCGGATATATGACACTTCTGGTTAACCCGATGCAGTTCAGCAAAAGAAGTAGAGCCACCAACCTTGTCTATTGGTGTGTCTTTGCTGTGATTAATGTTTAGTTGATTCATTTACACTAAAGTGATTCACTGTATTGAAGGTTCCCATAAGACAACTGGATGAACAATGAAGGAGCTACAAGCACAACAGAAAGTAAAACTGTGTTGTTTTTTCTTTAGTGATAAGTTAGTTAAAAGAAACCTTTAACATGTTTTAACAGAATAATTATTGGCAGCAAAACTAGATGTTCCATTCCGCAGATGGCCATCAGTACCATACTGTTTATATATTGTATGTAGAGACATTAAAATTTTATCATTGGAATAGATTTTCTACTTAAATTATTTTGTGTTATTCGAGTGTAATAATCTTTATATGATGTCAGGAGCATAGCTTTATAAATTTCCTATGGATGTGGTTTACCTTCAGAAGTACTTTTAAAATTTTAGGTTTCATTTTTATTGTACATACTTAGTGTATGCCACATGCTACTGTGATATACTCAGGAGCTGATTTCTGTCAGCAAACCAATTAACAAAACAATCGTTTCTCTTTGTTACCCTTTTATGGCTACCTATGGTAAGACCACCTGCAAATGATTGCCAATTGCCAGCATGAGCTAGCACATCATTATTATATTCTTTTTTTTTTTTTTTTTTTTTTTTTTTTTTTGGTTTTTCGAGACAGGGTTTCTCTGTGGCTTTGGAGCCTGTCCTGGAACTCCCTTTCTAGACCAGGCTGGCCTCGAACTCACAGAGATCCACCTGCCTCTGCCTCCCGAGTGCTGGGATTAAAGGCGTGCGCCACCACCGCCCGGCTCATTATTATATTCTTAATGCGGTATCTTAGACATGTAGACTGACTCATCTCTCATTTCTTCAATTGTGCTCCTTTGACCCACACTTCCCTCACACTCTCTCTTCACCAGACCCACACATTGATCTTAGAAACTGTGTTTTGTGTGCATATGTGCACAATGACGATTATTCACCTTTTAATAAGATTGAAACCTTACCACTTATATGAATATGGAGCATTCCATGAATGAAGTAAGCCAGAAGAAGAAAGACGAACACTATATAACCCTGTTTCTGTGGGGTTTTAAAGCAACTAAACCCCCAGCGATTGATAGCTTAATGAAATTACGCAGTTAGTCCAATATGTACATCACATATATTTTTTTTTTAATTTTTGATTCTAGTTAATCCTGAAGAAGTAGTGCTTCATGTATGTAAACCTGGAGAATTTCGCTGCAAAAACCAACACTGTATCCAGGCTCGGTGGAAATGTGACGGGGACGATGACTGCCTAGACAGAAGTGATGAGGACTCTGTCACGTGCTGTATGTACACCCTGAAATAATCTGAAACTGTATTTTCCTGAGTGACTGGGTGGATTACCTAAAGCAGCCCATAGCATATCTGAAAATAGCTTTGATGCAAATTTGATTTAACTTTCTTTCCTGGTGGCGTTGTCATAAAGTTAAGCTACAGATTACCTCCTTGTATAGATGTCAAGATCTGTTCTCCTCTTCTGTCCCCATCCTTTATTATGTCTGTGAGAATGCTGGAAAACCACAGTCTGGTGTTGCTCTAAAGGACACATCGGGATCTTGCTTATAAAGACATGGGATGTCAAATTAACTCTCT
The DNA here is from genome assembly GCF_000317375.1 of Microtus ochrogaster. Lineage (NCBI taxonomy): Eukaryota > Metazoa > Chordata > Mammalia > Rodentia > Cricetidae > Microtus > Microtus ochrogaster. The sequence goes on along the minus strand of NC_022011.1, from coordinate 55,845,488 downwards.
TTGAGACTGAATTTTGGGCACATTCCCCTCCATTGACCTTGAAAACAGGGCCTTGAAGGAAATCCAAGGAGATTAGCATGGATTTGGAATGCATTCTTTTAAACAGAATCTGTACTTTCATTTCCCAGCCACCCAGACCCGAATAATCACACAAAATTTCTGTGTGAATTAGGCTTCCATCTTAAATTAACTCAACGAGTATTCCTCTGTAATTCCCAGTAATTTCTCCCTTAAGTAAGTTCACTTTCCCCATTGCTCCAAGAGTAGTTCTTATGGGATCATGTCCTTTTTATTAAAACTGTTGCAGGACCTGTTAGTCAACAGGGCAAGTGAGTCAAGTTATAGACTCAAGAGTATAACTTTGTTTTTATGGAGTCAAATTATATGTTGCTCTACAGAAGAAAAAAAACCCGTTTCTTGCTTTCCTTGTCTGTGACACTGAACTGACAGCAGTTTATGAAATTTAATATAGTTTCCCACTGCCTTCTTATGGAATTATTTGTAACCACCAATAAATTGCAGTGCAGCCTTTTAGAGATAACTATCCATCTTCTGTAAGTCCTATATTACTGTAGCTTTCAATCTATAGTGCCACCATATGTTTCTTCATCTGATTCACCTAATAAAAGATTAATATCCTCTTTGGGAGATATGGTTGGCTGTAGCATGTCTGAAGGCTCAACTCCAAAAACAGATTTTGTCCCTGGAAGAATGTATAACTGTATAAACCTATAAGTGTAGAGCAAGCGTCTTTAGCTACCTGCTTGAAGAGCATCCTTTTTGAGCATGGCAGTCATGCTGAATAACATTTCTTTTCAGTTGTTTTGCGGTCAATAAATCAATATAATCATAACCCAATGTAGAGGATTATTCTAGACATAAATCCCAAAATCTCTTACATAGAATTTCTTTGATCCTTTTGCTGCCTATATTTCAGTAGCTCACTGCTAACTAGAACAACTGTGGTTGATTCTGCATTTCCTTTGCTAATGGAAATAGATTAGAGTCTTGAATTCACTGAGTGGATTAGGCGAAACTAAAGCTTTCAATCCCCCTGCTTCTTCCTTGCTAGTCCAGGGTTATAGAATTAAGCACAAGGGTCCGTGAGAAGCTTCACTACAGTGTGCAGTGCGTAATCTTGCCCCTTTAATATGTTGACCTCTGATATGTGTTTGACTTATTTTTTTCATGGACTTCTATACTTGTTAAAGTTCCTAAAACACCTAGAACATTTTGAACATGCACAAGTACTGAAAATATCTTCACAAATTCATTTAATACCTTCTAATAATAAATCTTCCCTCTGTCACCTCTTTCCAGGTCCTCCCCATCTCTTTGACCACTCAACTATGTGTGTAGGTTTTCAATATTTTAAAATAAATTTTACGATCCTCAAGTGAAAACTTTCCATAAAGTATGTCAATCACTCTATCATTACAAATACTTAAAGAACGTGTGTTTTGTGGGTACATCTTATATGTAAGTCCATTTGATATGAAGCAAAATGAGAAAATGGTAACTTTCTGTTTATAAATAAAACTATTACAGAATATATTTTCATCTTAAAAAATGTACAACTACTGCATTAAATAAAAGAATAAAATAACATTGAAACTGTGAAACAAATATGGAAGATCACATATTAAGAACCCCAAAAATACATTTCAAAGGTTAATATCAAATGCCTCCCCACTGTGATTAGATATTGGAGGGTTAAGGCTCAGCTGTGTATCACGTTATTTATTGCAGTTGCTCCTATTTTTAATATTGCTCTTTTTTAATTCGTTCATTTTTGGAAAGAACAGGATGACACTGTGCTATTAAAATTACAAAGAATCTTATTTTTAGTATCAACTTTATACCAGAAATAATCCATTTTTATTTCTGTCATTTCTTTTCAGATCCCAAAATAGATTGGCTAAATTAAAACATGCACGATTATTTAATACTTTAGCTATCTGAATGAATGTGATATATAAGTATGTATATATGAAAACAGTATATGAATATGCATGAGTAATTATTTTGAGATATAATTTCCCTGTTTAACATTCAACCTCGAGGTTGATGTCGAATATATAAGCATTCTGTAGCTGAGTGACAAGTTCTGGTAACCGATGAAGAAGCAAACTAAGGAATAAGTTGGCTTGAGTAGAACCTGGAGAATGGATTTATTTCCTTTTGTTTCATATTTATTTTATTTATCCCATCTATCAAGATTAATTTTGAGCAAAGTCTAAAATATCAATGTTTCCTACAATAATTGAGACAATTAATGACAGATTCAGAGGCATTTATTATAGCATAATATTACAGTTACTGAAATTGCTTTGCAACCATAATTGAAATATTCATAACTTGAATTGAACTTTCTTTCCTCACTTTCCAGTCAATCATAGCTGTCCCGATGATCAGTTTAAATGCCAGAATAATCGTTGTATCCCCAAGAGATGGCTTTGTGACGGAGCAAATGACTGTGGGAGCAATGAAGATGAGTCCAACCAAACCTGCGCAGGTAAAGGTCTGCACAGATATGTGATAAATCAGTTTCCCATCACTTCTGTAACACACAGGGCAAGTGGATACAGTAGCTGAACTTTGTTGGCATTGACAGTCTGATTATTGCCATGGTCAAGAAATTTAGTGTTTGGTGCCACAAAGGCCAGGTTACAAATGGTGTTTTACTAATCCTTGACCACAATTCTGCTTTCCAAATTAATCTGGCACTTCATCTCTTCATGCTGGCTGTCATGTTGATAAGCACCTCCTTCAAGACTTCTCCATGCTAAACCTTCCTAGGCTTCAAATCCTTTTCGTTAGCATGCTGTGATTCTGGCCACCTCCCAAGGAGAACTATTTATTTTATCCTGAGAAAATACTTAATTTTTATTTTTTTCTACTACAGAACACCTTTGTGAATAGTTTTCTGTTCATGGAACATTATTTATAGGAGGCAGAATTTTTTTTTCCCCCTGAATGAAGTCCCATTACGACTAAGAATATTTATATTTCCATATAATCCATGCCTTTGTAATAAATCATTGATTCCCTAGCCGGCCTCTTATTGAATAGAAATATACAGCTGGTGGTACAGCTTGCAAAAGCGTGCCAGAAAGGTCATGATTACTAGGTAAATGTTGAAAAATGACACTGGCTAACAGCAGCCCAGTGCACTGTAAATGATGAAGAAAAGCGAGTGTGTGGTGATACATATTGCTATAATTAGTGAAAACTGATTCTTGAAGGATGCTGAAGTGTTACAGCATATGAGTTACACAACACCTGTTTCTCCTTTAGCCATTATAAACCTTCCTAAATAAATACAAACTTGTAACAATGTAGGCTCATTGACCTAAAGATTTGTTCCTAACCTCATTTTTGGCATTGACTTTCTTGTGCAAAGGCTTGTCCCTCCCTGCCATATCTTTTGAGTACATTTTTTGAGCTCTATTAGACACTGAATTTGTTACAATTGTAAGAAAAGAACTTCTTGCTACGCATAAAACAGTAACTATAAAAGCAAAAGGAAACCATTTCCTACCATGACTTAAGATACCATATGAACAGACTTTTCCATTGGTGAAGTACTTGCTCACCCTCTGTGGATGAGTAATTCTCTTCAGCCTTGATTAAAACCTCTAATCTTTGTAGGAAGTGAATTATCAAATTGTGTGTGTGTGTTCCCAAGACTTCCTCAAACAAAAAGAAATCTCAACACCATGACGCCCACTTTCAAGAGCTTTCATTTTTCAGATGAAATGGAGCTCCTGCATCTTTGTGAGCTCTGCCTGAAAGGCCCTTACTTCTTGGACTAAACTACACTACACACCAGATTATCTTGAAATTTATGTGCAGCCAACTTGACTTTAAGAAGTTCACACTGTATATGACTCTAATTTACAATGAAGCATTTCTGCACACCAATGTACATACTAATCTTTTAAGATTACGGTTTAATTAAAAAATTTTGCTTCATTGCATACTGAACATAAACAGAGATGTTTTTACCTTAAAATAGGAAGACACTCATTTTTATAGTAGAGTACCTGCCTCCTTTATACTAATTACAAGTTTTGCTTGTTTCCATGTGATTTATAAAAGAACATTTGCATGTGATGAGTAGTAGTAAAAATGGAAATACTTCTATGTAAGAGTCAACAAAGCAATCAGTCCTGATTAGTGTGATTTCTGTGGCTCTAGATACCTTTAGTGCATGAAGAAATAAAACACAGCATATTGAATGCCACTTTGAGTTGAGTTCCTCACTGCCAGGTTAGTACACGCGAGTCAGTTTACCCATGGCAACTGGTGTCACTGCAGGGTATGCACTGAAGTGGAAATGAGAAGAGCGAAGAGAAAAATGAACATCTCTCTTACTATCATGAAGTTTGGGAAGTGGGGTTAAGCTATGACGTACTTCCATTTCATTTCCCCCAAAGAAATATACAACTCAGGTGGCTTAGCACACCTCAACAACATGACCGATTCCTCTAAGCCCTTTCTAGAACCTGAAATCCAAGGTATATGTGAAGATGTACCTGAGGTGAAAAGACTCCAAACAGGGATACTTTATCATGACATCTTCTTCCTCACCTGTTTACATAGGGGCTGCTTGTATACCTATGTGAATCTTCTCCCCCCAGAAACCTGTTTCCTATTTTGTTCCTTTATGATTTTCCCACAACCAGTAAATATGTGTCACGACACTGATGACTGAATGATCAAAAGTAATAGTACTTACATTTGTAGACAAAGAACAAGACACATAAGAACATATGTCAGCCATCCACTGTCATGCACACTGTTAGTATGCATCATGTCAAGTTGAGCCACACTGCGCGTATGCTGTCTAGTTTTATGTTGATGGACATTTGCCATATTGGAAGCAAGGACCTCAGTTAATAAAATGCCTACCCTAGATTTGCCTGTTTTACATGCTCTTGGGAGATGACTGATGTGACAGGGCCCATCTCACCATGGGTGATGCCATCTCTGGGCATATGATCCTGGGTGTTAAAGAAATGAAGCTAAATAAGACATGGAAAGCAATGTAAGCAGTGTTCTTCATCGAGCATGGCCTCTGCTTCATTTATTTCCTCCAGGTTTCTGTCTTGAGTTCTTTCTTTTTTTTTCCTCAGTGATGGAGTATGACCGGAGAGCTGTAAGATAAAATAAAGATCCTTCTCAAGTGATTTTTGGTCTTGGTGTTTCCTCACAGCAACTAAAAGTCAGGATTATAAGAAGAGCAAAGTATTGGGAAGAATTCCTGAAGGAAGCAATGAAATATAAGAAAAACCTCTAAGTAATAATAAAATCCATTTTCAAAGAAATGTAAATAATCTGATTAAAAACAAGTTTTGGCAAAATTATGGGGAGAAAGAACTGTCACATATTCTTATTGGTTGCATAAATTGATGTTTTACATTAGGAAAGTATCTTAGCTAGGGTTTCTATAGCTGCTACAAAAGACCATGACCAAAAATCAAGCTGAGGAAGAAAGGGCTTATTTGGCTTATACTTCCAGATCATAGCCTCTCATAGGGGAGATCAGAACCAGATCTCAAGCAGGGATGGAACCTGGAGGCAGGAGCTGATGCTGAGGCCATGGAGGGGAGCTGTTTACTGGCTTGCTTCTCCTGGCTTGCTCAACCTGCTTTCTCATAGAACCTGGGACCCAAGGTTGGCATCACTTGCCTTTGACTGGACCCTTTCCGATTGATCAGTAATTAAAAAAATGCTGTACAGCTGCATCTCATGGATGCCTTTCTTCAGCTAAGGCTCCGTATTCTCTACTGACTCTGTCTAGTATCAAGGACACACAAAAGCAGCCAGTACAGAAAATGTTAAATTCAGTAAGTCCCCAAATGTATGTGTGTTTATCTCGGGAATATCTATTTTCCCATTGTAGTTTAAAGCTGTGCATAGAAAAACCTGGGGAAAAAGTTATTCACCTGAGATCCATGAATAAAAAGCCTCCAAACCAACTCAACTTTCAATGAGTATGATAATTGATAGATTTGTATATTTGCCATGCATAGTTAGAAAAACGAAGCTCATACTCAAGTGTGAAAAAGAATCAATTTTCAAAATATCCCATACATAAAGAAAAATATACACATCATTTACAAGAAAGCTAAACTGAAACACAGTTCCATGTATCGCTCATAAATTCCCGTGTAGTCTTTAAAATATTCCTGGACATAAAATGAAACTAAGGAGTCAGGCCTGTCAGGGGGAAGTCAGTGTGTGGGAGAGACGTCATGGTCCATAAAATGAGGCTATAATACAGGTTTTTAAAAATACAAAGCAAAATACTATAGCAAATACATAGAAATAAACTGGATGTAGCTGTACAACAGAGACAAGTATATATTTGGTTGACCTCTTTGTGATAGCAACATTTCACCAGGAGCAAATTGCCAACTGGTAGCTTATAGAACTGGAGTAGCAATGGTCTAAACCCTATGAGCTGGTTAGGGAAGGCACCCAAAAGAGCAGCAGCGCATGCCCAGGTCACAAAGGAGCAGAGCCAGCCACACAGAGAAGCTTCAGTCTCTCAGAAATACAGATTCTTTTCTGTCTAATTCTCAGAGAATTTCAGAGGTCAAGAGGAATGACTGGTGATTACATTTGAAATTCACTTCACTGTAAGTAATGCTAATAATTCTTACACTTTCACCTAGGCAGTCCCAAGTCAACATTTTCTCCCATTATTGAACACTAATTGCATTGGACAATATTCTTCTGCTCACATCATCTAACAAATTTGATCAAATGCACACTAAGCAGGTATAATTACATTAAAATAACCAATATATTAAAACCAGACATTTTTCAAGATAGACTATAAAAGCTTCTGTCTCCTCGTCTTTTATAGTGCTAAAAATAAGATCCAGGGGCCAGCACATGGTATCCAAATGCTGTACCATTGAGGTACATGTGCAGCCCTTGGTTTTTTAAATGGAAGTTTTTAAATGTAGCCCAGGCTAAATAACCTTGAAGTCATCATCTTCCAACTTCCTCTTCTTAAGTACTTCAGTTTACAGCAATGAGCTGGTATATGTTGTCTAAACAGAATTCTAAACAGAAGTGACAAAGATGATGTTCCTGACTGTTTTGTTAGAACAGTCTCCTACTCATCCAGAGCTCACGCTTTTGGGTTTCATTGAGATACACGATAGCAGTGATTAGCAGGAACCCTTATACTGTGGGGGAAAACTCTGATTCAAGTGCTAGATAAATAATTCTGCAGAAGACACTGATAAGTTCCTCTTTAGGGCACTATTTGCCATGAAATTAAAGTTCTTTGGGGTCACTGTGTGACATCACCTGCAAGCTAATAACACATGGTGCAAAGGAGGACTGAGAAGGAAAACACTGTGCTGTCTCTGTTTGAGTCCATTGATCTGAAGTGCTAACTCTGTCAATTTGATTATGTCTCAAAGGCTTAAGGAATAAAATATCTTTCTCCTCTGAAATTAGTTAAATTTCCCTGGAAGGAAAACGAAATACTTTTCCCCAGATTAGAAGGGATAGTGAATTCAAGCCTTTCCTAGTCCTAATCTTTCAATAACTATGTAGAAAATTCTCAAGTCAATGACTACAGCAGGTCCTTCAGCTTCACAGCAATAGTGAGGGCCACACACACATGCCCCTGCCATCACAATGGTCATTAACACACTATATGAATTAGCCTGAGACAGAGACCCACATTGGAGCACTGAACTGACCTTCCAAAGTCCAAATGAGGAGCAAAAGGAGGGAGAACATGAGCAAGGAAGTCAGGTCGGCGAGGGGTGTGTTCACCAACTGAGATGTTGGGACTGATCTAATGGGAGCTCACCAAGGCCAGCTGGACTGGGACTGATGGAGCATCTGATCAAACCGGTCTCTCTGAAGGTGGCTGTAAATGAGGGCTTACTGAGAAGCTAATAACAATGGCACTGGGCTTTGATTCTACTACATGGACTGGCTTTGTGTGAGCCTGGTTTGTTTGGATGCTCACCTTCCTAGAACTGGATGGAGGGGGGAGGACCTTGGAATTCCCATGGAGCCGGGAACCCTGACTGCTCTTAGGACTGGAGAGGGAGGGGGAGAGGTGAAGGAAATAGGAGGTGGGGAGGAGGTGGAAAATTTTAATAAACAAACAAACAAATAAATAAATACTCTTTCTAATAAGAGCTACCAAAGTTTTGCAAGACCCTAGGGAGAGGCTGATAGGAGAGACTGTAGTAACAAGACCATGAAATTAAAGACAGTGGTTTTCATAAATTTAATAGGTTATGATTATGGCAAAGTTGGAATTAAATGAAGATGAATCACCTAATGATGTTTTCATTTAAAATCATGAGAGAGTGAAATACAATAGAAAGAGAAGGAAGGGAGAAGGGAAAAGCAAAAAGGAAAGAACAGGAGAGGAAAAAAGGAAGAAAACTAAATACATTAAGAAAATGGGAAAGGGGAGAAGATAGGGAGAATGAAAGGAAAGGGCAATGAAAAGGAGGAGTCCTTGTGAGGTTTCTATTAAAACAGAAGGGGAAGACACTTGGTTGCAACCACTGAAATAGAATGGAGATATGTAAGGGGAAATTATCCATCTCCTTCACATCCTAGCCTTTTTCATCAATTAAACCAAAGCCCACACCTTGGGCATATGCTCTTGCATTGTTTTCTGTCCCTTAAAAAAAAAAAAAGACACAGTTATATAAAATCAACTAAGACCTTCATTGAATTTATTTTGCATGTTAGTATTATAAAAAAAGAAGGTTAGTAATATAAGGCAATAACAATGGTAATTAGAAATATTTAAAGTTATTTAAATTGAAAGCTTCAGAACTTCAGACATTTGTTAGAAAAAATAAAATGCACTAATTTACTACAAATAATCAGTTTTTAAAATGCAAACAGGTATTATCTAAATGTTTTGATACTTAAATCCTTATGTGCATAGCAAAATGTACATTGCAATAACATCCTTAATTACTCTAATTGTAGGTACTATAACTCCAGCCCATGGTGTCAAACTAATAAGTAAATTTTATTTTTAAGTAATCTGCACAATATTCACAAATTCTGATCACACAGCCATGGGCATATGTGTTTGTATACCTTTATAAGAAGACTATTTTAAATTACTTTAATGTAGTTTAGTATTCAAGGTATTCTTAAAAAACCAAATAAAAACACATTTTTTTTCTAATACATATGGAAGAAGAAATCTGTCATTAAACGGTTCTCTGTTTCTTGTGTGGAAATTCAGATTTTATGCAGTCTCTTACTGTCTGGAAGAATCATCAATATAGATCTTTTCCTCCCATTCTCAGATAGAAAGGCATGGTGATTGAGATAATCCCACTCAAGACAAATTTCTGTTTTGAAGGAAAAAGAAAAACATGAAAATGAAACATTAAAAGTAATTTGTGTGCAGTACCGAAAGGCATAGGGTCTGGGGAAGAGCAGAAAAGCGAATCACTTTTGTGCTCTAGAACTCTGACCTGACCAATAAGAAAGGATAAAGGGTTCCTAGGAGGACTCTGTTAATTCAGCTTGTATCTTTTCACCACAGCGAGCAGTTTTGCATATTCCTGCCCATTACAACTCTGAGTACAGTTATCAAAGAAGCTATGTATCAATTTATACAACTGTACAAGGGGTCCATGGAAAGTCTTAGGCTAGCTACATGTCTTAGACAATATTTCTGTATTCTCACTTGACATGGAAAGTTCACTTAGAAATGAAGAGGTAAATACAAGGCAAATGTTAGACAAAAAAACAAAAAAGACAATTATGAACCTGGATTAGAACCTAGGGACCCTGTATGCCTACAAGCTTCTCTTGGCATTACAGGGGAAAATATTTTTTTCTTGTTTACCAAAAAATGCTAGAATTTTTTTACATTTATTTCTTTTAAAACAATACTTTCTCGTTTTATATAGCAATCTTAGGTCCAGCACCCTCTCCTCCTCCCAGTCCCCCTACCTTCCCACCACCCCACCTCCATCCACCTCTCAGAAAGAATAAGGCTTCTCATGGGGAGTTAGCATAATTCCTTTCTATAAGGGAGTTGGATGAAATTGAATTCAATAACATTTTAAAAGCACATGATTGGAAAGTTCTTAGAATAATGAGCTATCTTCATTTGTGGAAATTTTCAAGAAGGTTCATTATTTTAGCAGCCAGTTTCACTGAAAGGCAAAGTGTACCTATCTTCAGAGTAGAGAGGAAGCTAGTTTTACAAAGCTTCATCTAAAAATTCACTAAAAAAATGTTGTATCCTGAAAAAGAAAGATAGAAAGAGAGAGAGAGAGAGAGAGAGAGAGAGAGAGAGAGAGAGAGAGAGAGAGAGAGAAAGAAAGGAAGCTGGGCTGCGGTTGTACATGCCTTTAATTCCAGCACTCAGGAGGCGGAGGCACGCGGAGTTCTGTGAGTTAGAAGCACCCCCAGTCTACAAGACCTAGGTCCAGTAGGTCCAGCAAGGGCTGTTACACCGAGAACCCTGTCTTGAAAAACAAACAAACAAAACAACCAACCAACCAACAAACAAACAAAAATGCATCCTGAGAAAAGAAGCCATGCCTTTGAAAGATTATGGAAGGGAATATGTGGGAGAGTTTGGCAGGAGGAATGGGAAAGGGGGAAATATAATTACATTAAAACATCAAAACCTAAAAATGTAAAACATAAACAATAACACTTATATTGCAGGTTCCATTCCTCAAAAATTCTGTGAATTTATTCTTTGTGTATAACCTGATCTTTACAGCCAGAACCTGCCAGGCTGACCAGTTCTCTTGTGGAAATGGGCGCTGCATTCCCAGAGCATGGCTGTGTGACAGAGAGGATGACTGTGGGGACCAGACAGATGAAGCGGTATCCTGCGGTAAGTTGAGAATAGTTGTGCTTTAGTAGAGATGTGGCAGATACAGTGTACTGGTGCTATATTTCCTTACAGCTATTTTTGTGTGAATAAGATTCAAGGAGGCAAATGCATTATTCATTGCAGTGCTTTGAACATGACTTTCAATGCCTGCTTCAGAATAACTCTCATTCAGAATAGGTAGTTACAATAGCCTCAGTTAATAGATCTCATTCAGAATAGATACAATACCCTCAGTTGAAACACATGGATCCAGACATTGCAGATTGTGTTAGGACGTAGCTATTAGAAGGCCAAGCAGACACGCTTTTGTTAATCTTGGAACTATTAGGATTTAACTTGTAAAACAAAACTGTGTTTTGATTGACATTTGCAGCAAACAACGAGAGTATGTTTCTTGTTAGAATGTGGATGATGCATTCTGGGAGTAGTAAATCATCAAAACTGAGATTAAGTAGTAAATAACAATTGTGAATTTCTGTGAATTCATAGAATTCTGACTGCCAAAAAAAAAAAACTGTGTTGATGGTATCCTTCTCAGTCACATATCACTAGATTTCCAATTTTCAAAAAGATCTCTTTTTGATAAAGGATTTGTTGTTGACAAAGTTGCACATGCAATTATTTTCTTTTGTACATGTAGATCTGTGTAAATTCCCTTCCCAGCGGTGAGTAGTGCAGAGACTACACAAGGACTATTAGATGCATAGTTTTTCAATGAGTCTTCATGCCAATCTGTAGGAACCCCATATACTTCACATATAGAAGAATGGAGACAGACCCTTCGGCCACACACTTGAGACCATGAAGTCAGTACTTATTGGGCTATCTTATGAATACAGGTGCATTTTAAATTAAAACTAGTCATTCTGGAATTGCACTGATTTGGGTATGAGGCTTGAGTAGCTAAGAAGATACAGGCAAAGCCATATTCTCATGCACATCTTGATTAAGGACACATGTCCCTATTATAGGCTTTAAACAATGATGTGCTACTGTTTTAACATTCCCTGCTACAAGAAGCATTCTCACTTTCTAAATGGTAAAATCAGGGAGAGATATGCAGAAATAAGTAATATGTAGGATTTCTGCTTTATCAATGCAATAAACCAAAGATTCATTCACAACACAATCAAGACAGTAAATTTGCTATGAAATTATGAATCTCAAGTTTATTGCCTTCATTTAAATGTTTAGTTTTAAATTCATAAAAATTTTGTTTAAAAAATGGCATGTATGTAAGTAAAAACACTCTAATAGATTTTGTGCACATACAAAAATCTCTCAGAAGCTTCCTTCTGTTGTATTAACATCCTATTGCCATGTCATTTTGTATTAAACAACCAGGTATAGAACATGTTCCTAGTAGATTGTCAGCTACTTACCTATTTGTCAATCCAACCCCTTCAATGTCTGATGGACATCCAAATCCATAGTCATATGTATATGAATTTATATGTGCATATACATATTTATTTTGTATGATTTTAATGGATTTAACATAATAAGACATCTTGAGGTTTTATTAAACAACTTTTGCATTGTTTGTCCAAGCTCCCTTCAGATCCTTTTGTATTGATCTTCCTACTCTTTGCCTAGCTGATATTCCATATCCCTCATAAAAGAAAATATGAATATATATAGCATGACATACTTTCAGTTTTTTAATTGCTGTTATTTGAGAATTTATTGTATTCTGATCTTGTGTTTTGACCATCACGTTTGAATCAAATATATCACTCATTACTTCTCCTGCAGTCCTTCCTTGATCTCTCTGCACCTTTCTTTCTTACCTGCATATGTTATTTTTTAAAATACACTGAGTCCACTTACTGGATCCAAATGTGCATGGGTGTATAGTCAACTATCAGAGCATAGGTAGCCTCTCAGGGGCTGTGCTCTTGAGGACAGCCCACTCTTTCTGCTTTGTGAGAAACAACCTCCCTTTGTAGGAGAAATTATATTTCTGTGGCATAACATGGCCTTTCACTGAATTCAAAATGACAAAGACTGATTCCTAATAAGAAAAAGGAAACAACATCCAAATGGTATTACCCATGCATGTAGACTATATAGCTCCTGTTTCCATATTTCAACAGAACTAGACTGCTTTACATTTGGTCTTGGAATAGAGGAAATTCCCAAAGGTTTCAGCCTTTGCAGAGGACTTCATTCTGGTATTTTCACTTAAGTCATAAGATCTAACACTGACATGTTTAATAACTAGTGGTTTTTTTTGAAAATAATATTAAATTCAGATTTAAAGTGTGCAAACACATATGATTATATTTGCTTCTGATAAAAATTAGGATATACGGACAATGGAGAAGAATGTCAATTCTCACTAGAAAAGTGAGGAGGCAGGAAAAAGTATATAAAATGAAGGTAAAAAGAATAAGAGCTGGTGAGGAAGGATCAACGTCTTAGGAGGAAAAAATGTGGAAAGGAACACTAAGAACAAATTAGAATAATGTCTGTATGAAATTTTCATTATTAAACTATTTTGTGTTAATCATAGATTAATTTAAAGAATAGGAAATGAATAGATAATAGATAGGTTGATAGATGATAGATAGGTAGATAGAAGATAGATAGATAGATAGATAGATAGATAGATAGATAGATAGATAGATAGATAGATAGAGCCTCAGGATCCCGGAAAAACTATAATAATTCTATTACCAGAATGCTTTGAGAATTTAAATATGAAGCTGAAGTGAAAAAATGTTCTCGGAGTAAAAATTAAAAAGGATAGCCTGATTGAACATTTAAGGAGTAGAATGGGAAAAATAGATGTAGGAAATATATCAAACTCCGTCTTTCCTTTATCACATAGCACTGCAGCAAATGATAGCTACAAATAAAAAAAATATCCATAGCTCATTCTAGGCAGTTCAATGAAAATCTTTTTAATACTCAGGAGTAAATTTTTTTAACTTGTTTTAGAGGAATGAGTCTTCATTGATGTTTGAGAATCCTTAACTTAATGGTGACATTTCTCTCGGTTGAACAAATTTAAGATTCTTCTAGAAAACATGCTCATTAACAAGTCTTTCCAACTTCAAACAAACTAAACTTGTCTGGGAAAAGCAATGGACGAGTTCTGCCACCCATTCCAATGATGAACTGGCCTATTGATATGGGAGGGCTCAGCCAGATGATGCCACCCCTGACCAGGTTGTACTGGGTTGTATAGAAAATCAGATTGATCAAGCCAGGTGAGGGGAGTAAGCCAGTAAAGTAGCACTGACCTCTGCTTTAGTTCCTAACTCCTGTTTCCTGCTTGAACTCTTATCCTGCTTTCTCTCAGTGGTAGAATGTAATCTCTGAAATGGAAAAAAAAAAAAAACAAAAACTAAAAAGCAAAACAAACAAACAACAAAAATAACCCATCTGTCCTCTATGAGCTGCTTTTAGTCATTGAGATTGTCACAGAAACAGATAAGATCTCCGGAGTCAATTGGGAGCTTGGGGACCTTGGAAGAGGGGTAGAGGGGGAGGGGAGAAGCAGGGAAGGGAACAGAGAAAAATGCTGAACTCAATAAAAATCAATGAAAAAAGAAACAGAAAACTAAAGCAGAAATCATTAAAAATATATGTTGTCTGTCTTTCTCAGAATCTCTTCCGTAGGGCAAATGGTCTTAGATAGAGAAAAATTACATTTTCAAAAAATTCCTAGTTAGTGCTAATTTTTGTGGGAATAGGCCAACAACTACATTTTTGAAACCACTGAGTTAACAAACTTACATGTATATTTGATTTTGTTTTACATTTGCTTTATGACAATGAAGTTTATTAATTTCAAAACTAAGATGGAGCCATGTTTTGTTCATGTTTTCTTCTTATCCTGTTACAATCTTTCCATCTCCTATTCAATAGTGTTTCCTGAGCCTTAGGCTTAGAATTTGTGTTGTAAACATACTAATGGTGGCCAGGGAGCCCAAGATGCTATTCTATTGTGGTTCTCTGTAGAAGCCTCTGTCTGCTGCAAAAATAAGCTACTTTAATGAAGGGTGGCATCTGCAAGCAACAGCAAATTTAAGGATAAGTATTCAAAATACAGCTGGAATTTGTTCAGGAAAGTGACAATATCAGGTTTTCCTCAAGGATCTGTGAGTTTTCCAGGTGGTTGTGTAGGTATATAGTATCAGATATAGACTTCTGCCTGCTGACTGGTCTTGAGTCCAGTTCGGCAATTTCTGGGTATCTCCAAGATTAGGGTACCATGGCTTCACCATTGGGGAAATCTTGTTGGGCTCACCACTGTTGTCGTTCATGGTTGGGTGGGGATATTGATTTTTATTTCTCCTCTGGGGATCGCATAGAACCTTCCTTTACTATGAGAGCTAGACCTAACGGTGAAGGTTTTCAGGTCACTTATAGCTCAGTTCTACCAAATCATGTGTGACTTTTTCAGGAAAAAAAGATGTACTTATAAATACTAGAAGGGGAATACCTAGGGACAATGGCAGTAACCTATATCGAATTTGCATTCTCTTGGACCCTGAGAACACAAAAGGAAGAGAGATTTCCAATGTTTAGTGTTTGCGGTTTTGTTAGGTATTCTATATGGCTCTTAGTATGAACATTATCATTTCAAAAGGGATGGTCCCATTTAACATACACTAATGTGCATATATATTATATGTGCATGTGCACACATACATGCATAGTTTTCTTAATCTAAAAAAGATGGCTGTGTTTTTTTTCAAACAACATTTGTCACTTATCTTTTCTTCTGTCATTTTCTCTGTATTACATTCACTAGTTCATATTTAGTTGCATTCCCCAATTTCTCCATTTTTCTTTGAGAAATAATAATAATAGAGCCCTGCTATTCCCTACTCTACATCTCTGTCTTCCTTCCTTCTTTTTTGTTTTTTTTTTTTTTTTTTTTTGGTTTTTCGAGACAGGGTTTCTCTGTGGTTTTGGAGCCTGTCCTGGAACTAGCTCTTGTAGACCAGGCTGGTCTCGAACTCACAGAGATCCGCCTGCCTCTGCCTCCTGAGTGCTGGGATTAAAGGCGTGCACCACCACCGCCCGGCTCTGTCTTCCTTCTTTCCCTGATGGTACATATCTATTTTTATAAATTCTTAGGGTACTTCAGATTACATACTCAACTGTGTAGATTCAGAACTTGGATCTACAAATAAAGGAGAATACGCAGGGTTTGTCTCTCTGGGTCTGGGTCACCACATTCTGTGTAATATCGAGTTCTATCCATTTTAGTGCACAATTTGTGTTTCATTTTTCTTTACAGCTACATGGTATTCCATTGTGTATATGTACCATACACGTATTGCCCATTCATTATTGAAGGATATTGGGTTATTTCCATTTAGTTGCCATTGTGAAAAGAGGAGCAATGGACTTGGCTAAGCAAGTATATTTTTATAGTACGATATGAAGTCCCAAGGGCATATTTCAAGGAGTGGTATAGATTGGTCATATGGAAGCTTTTGGAGAATTCTCTACCCTGACTTCCATAGTGACTCCACCAGTTTGAAGTCTTATGTATAGAGAATGGGGACATCGCTTTCCTAGACCCGCAGCAGTATTTGTTGACCGTTCTTTTCTCAATTTTTGCCTTTCTGACTGAAGTGAGACAAATTATGTTACTTTGCATTTCTGTGATCTGAGACATTTAAAATATTTTTCTAAGCTAGTCTTATGTTTCATCTTGAAAATTCTATATTAGATCTGTTTTCAATTCTTTTAACTGTACCCAATTGATTTCTCAATTTTTGATTTATTGAGTTCTCCATATATTCTGGGTATTAATTTTCTATTGGATAAAGAAGTGACAAAAATTGTCGCCTATTAGGATAACCTTCACATGTTTCCTTAGATGTACAAAAGCACTCAACTTTTATGAGTTCCCATTTGTTAATTGTTGGCCTTATTCCCTGAGTTAATAAAGTCCCATTTAAAAAATCCTTTCTATACTTGTACTATGTAGGTTATTCCCTATGCTTTCCATAACACTTGCATAATTTCAGGTTTCCTGCTGAGGTCTTTGATACAATTTATTAACTTTTGTTCATGGCAATAGCTATAGCTCTAATTGTATTATTTTACATATAGATGTTCAGTTTTCCCCATACCATATTACTTCTTCCAATCCATGAGGATGGGTGATCTTTCCATTTTCTAGAATCTTCCACAGTTTCTTCCATCAGAGATTTAAATTTTTTCATTGAAAAGGGCTTCTAATGTTAATGCGACTGTTTCCATGAACTGTTTCTTATCAGTATTCTAGAATTTATTGATAGAAGCTTTATCCATATCTGGAATGTTGAGTTCTTCATTAATTAAAATACCTAAGCACAAACTAAGTGTGCTAGTATACACCTAGAATTGCAACATTTTAATAGAGGAGACAGGAATATTATGAGTTCAGTGCCAGTTTGAATTACAGTGAGATCAAGTCTCCAAAATCAAAGAAAACTAATAAAGCAAAATAAATAAAGACCTGATGATATTCTTAAAATGCCTAATATATATGCACAAAACACCTGGTTTCATCCATAGCACCACATAAAACTGTACATGGTGTATGCAGCATGCCTGAAAACCCGGCACTTGTTTGGTGGAGATAAGAGGATTAACAGTTAAAGGCATCCTCAAATAAATACTAAGTTTTATATCTGCATTGACTGTGTAAGACACTGAGGATACCAACAACAATGATAATAAATATATAAACCTTATTAAATCAAGTAGATTGACTGACATAATTCTTTCACTTGGGAGACAGAGGCAAGATGGATTTCAGTTAGTTTCGGATCAGCCTAGTCTATAAGTGAAGTCTAGGCAGATAGCTACAGAAAGAAAGAGAGAGATTAAAAAAAAAAAAGGAAACTAGATTGTCCCTTTGGGTACCTAAGTACTTGCAGTGTTATTATTTCCAATTTATTTTATTTTATGTTGAAAGTCTGATTCTCCCTTTTCCATTTATTCATGGGCTGTCCTGAGTGTTATCCTTTCTACTTTACACCATGCTCCCTTATCAACTTAACCTCCTTTTATCTCTTCAGATTGAACCCATGACTTAGTACATCAAGGGTTCAACCAGAGGCCCACAGGCTGCCTGCATGTACAGGTGTTAATGCAACTTAGTACGAACATCATAAACTTACATAAAATAGCAGGACACATTTATATGAATAGTTTTGAGCTTATTAAGCGGTTCAAATGTGAGCCTTTTATATAACAGTATCATGTCAGAATGTCTAAAATTTGGTCACAGCTGGAAATTAAATAATATATTAAACATATCTTAAGGCCTTAACCAAAGCATAGAAACACATTTGAGAATTGTTTTATAAACACTCAATTATGCACTTCTGTGAAAAATTTAATCTAATAATTTAAATTATGTCAATATATTATTGATCCAACTATCCCTTCATCTAAATTTGCCATCATCTTGCATGTGTGACAAAAATATCATGGGGATATTTTTCAAAATATTGTGAGATGTGAGAGCATTCTACTTGTGGTATTTTTATGATGCATTCTTACTCAAAAATTGTATCTGTAAAAAATTGAGTTCATTCAGAATAAATAATTCTATTACTATATTAATGATCACATAGTTTCTCTAAATATTGAAGGAAACTTATTTTAATAGCTTTTCCCTAGTGTGGTTGTCAGAGATTTACATAAACTTCACCTCTCCATGTGACTGAAAAAAAAGTGGCAGGTTCTCAAGAGCAATGGAGGCTGCCCCCTGTCCAATGTGCATAACTTGAGAAATAAGATGCTGGACGATTCAAAACCCACCAGTCACCAGACTATCAAACCAGTGCTTTCTGGGATTTTGTATCACAAATTCAAGAATGAATTTTATGGGACCTGAAAGGCAAGGGTGAGTTTGGGGAAAGAATTTAAGCCCCAATTAGAAAAGCCTCCTGTTTGGCACAATGGGATGCAGAGGACTGGTGTCCGGTATGCTATTGGTCAACTGCTGTTTAAGGGGGACATGGCCACAATGGGAAGATGCATGTGGAGCAAGTTTGTGAGTTCACTGGGGCCAATTTAAGAAGCATTCTCGCATAGTGTTCTAGCAGGGGAAGGGTTAAACAGAGAAAAATGAAGAGGAAGCTAAAGGAAGAAAGGGAGCTCTCTTTGGAAATCCTGGCTTTTTGCCAGAAATGAACCATAGATTGCAGATTCCAGCCAAGTAATGGATGCAGAAACAGAATTGTAGCATTTTTGGTGTCTGTTCTAAACTTCGTGACCAGTGTCTAGCTCCTGTCATTTTCTCCCATTTTAAAATGGTGACAAGAATGAATATGGTCATCCTTTTCATTTTTAAAATTTACTTTTTCCATCTATTAGTCATGAAATTATTAACAATACACCTTGATTTTTGAAAAATCTTCTATGCTATGTTTGGCAGTTAGTATCAATAAGAAGATAAACTTGTTATAGTTATAAGTTTTAGTGTTTTATCTTTTGTATTTTTAGTTTTTTTCTGATCCTCAATCTGATAATAATTATCATTTTTAAAATTATGGAACTCAAAGAAATCAGGAGACTATGTTTACCTATGCATCTTGAAGATGTATATTTTGTACCCTAGGTTGCTGCCTCCTTCTCTTGTTATTTTCTTTGCTCTGTGAGTTTGTATTTAAACATTCTTAAGATTTTTATGCTTAAAAATGGAAGGCAGCCTTTTGCTAAATTGTATTTTTGTTATCTTCATTGGGATATTATATTATTTGCATTTATTTGTTTACTTATTGTTACAGCTCCCTCATTGACAAGGAAGCCCTGTCTACAGCGTGTGTGTGTGTGTGAGTGTGTGTGTGTGTGTGTGTGTGTGTGTGTGTGTGTGTGTGGTGGGAGGTGGGCACAGAGACCAGATTCTGAAAGGCAATTATGGAAACCAACAATTTGTTCTTCAGCTTAAATGTTCTGTTTTTCCCACATTTCTTGCACAAGACCCAGCATCGTGCACATTGCTTGCTACAGTGAGCTTCCTGTACCTTCCCTGTCCAAAAGATAACTGTCTGGTGGGTTTGGGAAGAACGCCAAGTACCTGTTTTGAGGGGAAGGCAATTCATGTGATTTTTAGCATGAAGAAGTAGCTGGAAGTCTGTGATTTCTTCATTCCCTACAAGTTTAATTTGTCAAGACATGCACAGACACACACACACACACACACACACACACACACACACACACACACACACA
>NC_022011.1:55820210-55825311 GCF_000317375.1 Microtus ochrogaster | reverse complement strand
CACACACACACACACACACACACACACACACACACACACACACACACACACAAAGTCAGCACAACCATAATGGCTTATCTCTACAGAGACTGATGATCGTTCTTAGTTGGATGATTATGGTAGACCAGCAGGCTTCTGCCAGCACTCTCACACTGAAATTGCCTTTTCAATCTTGACAGGTTACAGGGTCAGCAGTCTTTATCTTATGTCCTGAAGACTTTCATAGGCATTCAAGCTTTGAGGAACACTTTCCCGACAGCTACTTTTGAGCTCCCTTTCCTGGTGTTTCTTACACAAACAAGAAGTACAAGCTAGAAATGACCTAACCAAGCATGCCCTTGAGAGTAAAACATCAGTGACTGGGGAATGTCTCTGAGGTTAGAGTACTTGTTTGTGGAGGAAAGGGTTTACCTTCCTTTTCATTTTTCAGTCTATCATGAAAGAAAGGCAGGGCAGGAGCTCAGGCAGAAACTCGAACCAGAAGCTGAGGCAGAAGCCATGAACCAGTGCTATTTACTCAACTGCTCCTCCTGACTGGCTTCACCTGCCTTTTTTTAACAACCCAGGAACGTCTATCTGACCAGGAGTGCACTGCCCATAGTGAACTGCTCCTTCCCATATGAAGACAATGTCCTGAAATCTTTACTACAGGACTTTTGTTAGAGGTACTTTCTCAATTAAGATTCCATTTCCCAAATTTCCCTTGTTTCAAATTGACAAAAACAAGAGCAACAACAAACAAAACAGCATGTACACTTCCGTAAATATTTCCCTTAATTTTCGTTTTTCTTAATGTTAAATTTATTATTTTAAAAATCCCCACGTTGAAGCCCTGTATTGATCAAGAAAACTTCAGTTTTGTCTTGTGGAGGCAACATCTTGAAAACAGGCTCTGTTCATAGTTAGCTCAGATGTACCCAGTATGATAGTAATTTCATTCAATATAGTTTGTCACTCACGCTAAATTCTTTCTTTTGTGTAGGTCTTGATACATTGCTTTCCATCAAAACAATATTTCCACATGGATTTATTAAGTTAGTACTTGTGTGGCTTAGAGTGACTGTCAAACAATGACTTCTAGGACTGCTTACCTTCATCTCCCTCCCCTTTTTAGAAAAGGTCTCTCTATGGAGCCCTCACCCATATCCCTCACGGTGATATCCCTGGTGGGCATGAGCTCACTATGTAGAACAGACTGAAGTTAAACTCAAAGAGATCCCCCTGCCTTTGACTGTTGGAATTAAAGGTGTGTGCCACCATACCTACTTTCATAGTTTAAATTGATTTTATTGAGCTATACATTTTTCTTTACTCCCCTTCCTGCCTCTCCCCTCCCCTCTAACCTTCACCCAAGGTCTCCATGCTCTGATTTTACTCAGGAGATCTTGTCTTTTTCTACTTCCCATGTACATTAGATCTATAAATGCCTTTCTTAGGGTACTCATTGTTGTCTAGGTTCTCTGGGATTTTGGTTTGTAGGCTGGTTTTCTTTGCTTTATATCCAAAAGCAACTTATTAGTGAGTGTATATGAAATTGTCTTTCTGGGTCTGGGTTACCTTACTCAGTATGATGTTTCCAGCTCCTTCCATTTGCCTGCAAATTTCAAGACGTTGTTATTTTTTGCTGCTGTGTAGTACTCTATTGTGTAAATGTACCACGTTTTCCTTATCCATTATTCTGTAGAGGGGTATCTTGGTTGTTTCCAGGTTATGACTATGACAAATAATGCTCCTACGAACATAGCTGAGCCCATGTCCTTGTGGTACGAATTGAGCACCCTTTCAGTATATACCCAATAGTGGCATTGCTGGGTCTTGAAGAAAGTTGCTTCCTAATTTTCTGAAAAAAAATGCCATACTGCTATCCAAAAGGGGCTGTACCAGGTTGCACTCCCACCAGCACTTCAGGAGTGTCCCCTTTACCCCATATCCACTCCAGCATAAATTGTCATCATTGTGTTTGACCTTGGCCACTCTTACAGGTGTAAGATGGAGTTGTTTTGATTGTTATTTCTGATGGCTAAGGATTTTGAGCATTTCCTCAAGTGTCTTTCAGCCATTTTAAATTCCTCTGTTGAGAGTTCTCTGTTTAGGTCTATATTCCATTTCCTTTCTATTGTGTAGAACAATTTGAGGAGCATTGGTATTAGTTCTTTTTTGAAAATCTTGTAGAATTCTGAGCTGAAACCATCTGGTTCCGGACTTTTTGTGGTTGGGAGACTTTTCATGACTTTCTATTTCATTAGCAATTATAGGTCTATTTAATTTTCTTTTCTGGTATTGATTTAATTTTGGTAAGCAATATTTATCCGGAAAGTTGTCCATTTCTTTTAAGTTTTCCAATTTTGGAATAAACCCATGTATCTTATCGATACCAGGGCTTTAAAACAAAAAGAAACAAACTCACTTAAGAGAATTAGATGGCAGGGAATAATCAAATTGAGAGCTGAAATCAACAAAATAGAAACAAAGAAAGCAATACAAAGAATCAATGAGACAAAGAGTTTGTCCTTAGAGAAAATCAGCAAAATAGATAAACCTTTATCCAAACTAACCAAAAGGCAGAGAGAGAACATCCAAATTAACAAAATCAGAAAAGAAAAAGAGGACATAATGACAGACACGGAGGAAATACAGAGAATCATCAGGTCAAATTTCAAATACCATACCAACTTTGAAACACAATACTTTTTAGAGGTCAGTTTGCCTTTAAATGATTCCCAAGTATTTTCCCTTTTGCAATAGCTGAGTAGCATTCGCTAACCCCCATTTTCTTCCCTCATTAAAGATGTCACCTCACTTAACTACAAAACAAAATGTTCTTCCCACTTCACATTTTCAGAGCATGTCCTCCAAATTTTGGAGTTCTGTGTAACAGACAAGTTGTACAGATTTGACTCACTAGTTTTTGCTCATTTCATGGAGGAAAATTTTCCAAAATTTGAGCATATCTGAGAGCAGAGAAATTAAGGCTCTTTTCTAAAGTATGAGGCAGAAAGGAGGTCAGGATCTGGCTCCTCTTAATTGCCTTGCAAAACTTCATGGGCACATGTGATCTCCTCCCTAGAATTACTTTCCTGGGATATAAGCTGAAATTATATTTAGTCTAACACCAACCTTGGGGAAGGTGAAAGGACATAGGTTCTGCCCTAAGAGGTTAGGAGAAAGACCTAAGGGGACCCTCAGTAAGTAGAAAGTGTACATCTGCCTGATGTGATCAACTGTGAACAGGAAGAGGGTAGTCGTTATACCTTACTCATTTCCCTATTAAAATGACAGTCATCCTTAGCTCTCAGGCAAGTTTTCATGTTGCTCTTTTCAATTTTTCTTTTTTGGATTTTTCAAGATAGGGTTTCTCCTTAGCTTTTTGGTTCCTGTCCTGGAACTAGCTCTTGTAGACCAGGCTGGCCTCGAACTCCCAGAGATCCGCCTGCCTCTGCCTCCCGAGTGCTGGGATTAAAGGCGTGCGCTGCTACCGCCTGGCTCAATTATTAAAATAAAAATGAAAATAATGGATAAAAATAGATTATTAAGTTTTAAAAATTATGCATTTCTCTTCACTTCTACCTCACTATACACACACACACACACACACACACACACACACACATATATATATTCTAAAAGTTTTAAAGTTTCCAAATAAACTACAAGCATAGAGCATGATATATATATTTATATAAGGTAACGTTACATTGTCATACTGATGTAAAACTGATCATATATAGGTATTTCAAAAAGCAATGATAAAATTATACTAATAAATTAAGAACGGGATTGTGTAGAACAGTGAACACTTCAAACAGACATTTCAATTTTCATGTGACTGAAAAAGTTAATTACTATTATATTGATTAATGATCAGCTTGATAAATTTATTTCAAAATATTTGTACAAGCAAGAATACATGTCAATCACTTATAATTTTCTTCTACTCAGATGAAAATGTTATTTATCTTATTTAACAGCGATATGAGATAAAGTCTGTAATTATTCTTTTGGGGCCTTTATTGTGATTTATTCCTTCTCTGGAAAATAATAGTTTTATGAAATTCCTCCAGGAATCTAAGAAATACATGTATGTTTATTTGATATGCAAAAATTTCTGCTGATGGGAAGGCAGACTGATGAATAGCTAGCTGCACAGGTATTCACCTTGGTCTATCTTACCTATTTCATCAAGATTTTATGCATTCTTATTTGTATTTTGCTATCATAAGGATAATTTTGAAAAAAAACTAATTTTTTTGAAATGTATCTACTTTTTATGTAAAGAAAAATAATAAAAAGTACCCAGAGCTGAAAGAGTCCCTAGTGGATAGGATCACTTTCTAGCCAAGCATAAAGACTTGAGATAGTGTCCCCACATCTTTGACCTCACATATCTGTACCCCCAGAGCTGTGGAGGGTGGAGATTGAAAGATCACTGGGACAGGGTGGCTCCCTGCCCTGCTGCGGGGTCAGTGACAAACCCTTTTTCAAAGGAGTAAGACAGCTGTTTCGGTGCTGAGTAGTTCCATCTGGACAGAACCTTCATCTGGCGATGGATAGAGATAGAGACAGAGACCCACATTGGAGCACCGGACTGAGCTCCCAAGGTCCAAATGAGGAGCAGAAGGAGGGAGAACATGAGCAAGGAAGTCAGGGGGTGCACCCACCCACTGTGACAGTGGGGCTGATCTATTGGGAGCTCACCAAGGCCAGCTGGACTGGAACTGAATAAGCATGGGATAAAACCGGACTCTCTGAACATGGCAGACAATGAAGGCTGATGAGAAGCCATGGACAATGGCACTAGGTTTCAGTCCTACTGCATAAACTGGCTTTGTGGGAGCCTAGCCTGTTTGGATGCTCACCTTCCTGGATCTGGATGGAGCGGAAGGACCTTGGACTTCCCACAGGGCTGGGAATCTGGACTGCTGTTCAGACTCGAGAGGGAGGGGGAATGGAGTGGGGGGAGGGGGAGAGGAGTGGGGAGAGGAGGAGGGAAATGGGAGGTCGGAAGGAGGCGGAAATCTTTTTTTTTTTTTTTATTGAGAAAAAAAAATTTCCCCCCTCCCCCCACTCCACTCCCCCTCCCTCTCCAGTCTGAAGAGCAGTC
>NC_022011.1:55770366-55819289 GCF_000317375.1 Microtus ochrogaster | reverse complement strand
CAGGATAGTATTTTCAACAAAAAAATAAATTAAGCCAGGCGGTGGTGGCGCACGCCTTTAATCCCAGCACTCGGGAGGCAGAGGCAGGCAGATCTCTGGGAGTTCGAGGCCAGCCTGGTCTACAAGAGCTAGTTCCGGGACAGGCACCAAAGCTACTGAGAAACCCTGTCTCAAAAAACCAAAATAAATAAATAAATAAATAAATTAATTAATTAAATTAAAAAAAAACGAAGGAGTTAGACAGAGCAATGGAGCAGAGCATGTGAATATCTTCTCTGGCCTTCAGACTTGCTCACACAGGTACACAAACACTGTGTGTATTTGCAATCTCTCTCCCTTGCTCTCTTAAACACACACATACTCACTCACAAAGCCTAACTAGTTCTCATGAGGACTAAACGGGCAATAACATGCACTTCCAACATTAACTCCAGTATTTAGGGTAATTGTCACACCTCTTTTGATGGTGACTTACTAGCACTACTCTTTCTTTTGATTCCATCACTAGGTTAATATTTGTAGTAATCTGTTTTCCCTAAGTCACTTAAAATGACCTCTTGAAGTCCTCGCCAGTGTGCGTGCTTAGTGAAATGGTACCTTCCTTATCCCAGTGCTTGGAAAGAAGAGCTGAGAGAAAGAAGGCTGTAAATTCTAGGCCAGCCTGGTTTACATAGTAATTTCTAAATCACCATGGACTCAAGAGAGACTTTATTTCAAGGAACACAACAAACGAATGAACGAATACCTTACATACCTAAGTCTTCCCAATAGTGACCAACACCTGGAGTTCAATCCCCCTCACTAGCATTGCTTCAAAATATATTTCCATTAAAAAAAAATCTTTACTTCAACTGGATCTTACTCCCTCACTCCTTCCACTCTTCAGTTGGATCTTGGGAGCTCAGTCCAGTGGAAGGAGTGAGAGAATAAAGGAATTCAAGAACATGAGGGTGTCATCCACTGGACAGTTTGCTTGAGCTAATGGGAGCTCAGCAACTCCATCTGGACTAGGAGTTAATGAGCAAGGGAACAACCAAGCCCCTCTGAAGGGGACTGACAGCTGGGGCAGACTGAGGGACCACTGATAGTGACACTGGGATGTGTCTCTACTGCATATACCGACTTCATGGGATCCTATTTTCTTTGGATGTAAACCTTGCTCAGCTTAGATGTAGTAGGGAGGGCCTTGGACTTTCCACAGGAAAGGGTGCATGGAACTCCCTTAGGGTTGGAGGGGTGGGAGGGAGAGAGAGAGAGAGGTCTGGGAGGATGGGAGGGAGTGGGAATTTGGATTGGTACTTTTTTAAGTAATAATAAAAAAGAAAGAAAAAATATTCACAGTGATTGAGTTGATGGTATATCTATGGATACTATTGAGGCAATATATGTCTATTGTTTCATATGTCAATGGTTACAGATTGGATCCAGTGCAGGTTTCAAGCTCTAACTGATGTTGTCTATCTTTTTCTTTAAATGAAACCTTACAAATAAGGACGAGTGCTGTGATTTATGACTGTTCACTAGTTGTCATCAGGCCTGATGGGAGTCAACACTACTGCCTTCAGCTAGATTCAGCCCTTAAAATATTACAATTTCTTTTCTTTTTATAAGATTTTATTGTTTTTAATTATGTGTGTGTATGTGTGTCTGCATGTGTGTACATTTGAATGCCGTTCCCAAGGAGACCAGAGACATTGGATTACCTTCTAGCTGGAGTTACAGGAAGGTGTGAGCCATTTGACACATTCTGGGAGCCAGACTCCGGGCCTTCACAAGAGCAGCCCAAGCTCTTAACCACTGAGCCATCTTTCCAGCTTCCACGGAAACATTTTTCTTAGTAGACCAGCTTTAATCTTTCTAATGCACACTTGCGAGCACTAATTTGAATCCAGGTTTGGACAATATGAGGATACAAAACAGTTCATTGGGAACTTTTACTCTTTTTTTTTTTTTAATACATGAGTGGGAAGTTCGAGAACTAGACTAGATAAGAGTGAGGCCTCTGAAGCCATGTGCAAAGCTGAAGATTAAGGTCAAGTAAGTGCATGGGGTTCAGGGTTCAATCCCTAATGCACCTCAAATCAAGCAGGAGCAGAATCCATGTTATAATCATAACCACATCTGGGTCCAGACACGCACTGTAAAGAGAGCAGCTGTTCTGTGATAAGAAAAAGCTCTGAGTGCCATTCAGTCCTATTTCTATGTATTATACTTTCACTCTGTCCCCTTTTCCCTCAGAATGGGAGCACTGTTCCTAGGCTGGCCTTGAACTTGAAACTTCCCTACAGTGGTTGCAAAGTAAATGGTATTTCAAGAAAGTGCAGCCTTGCCTAGCTTGCCTGCTTTCCTTGTTCATGAAAAGAAAGGGAAATGCCTGCCTAGTGTAAGCAGAATTGTGACCTGAGCCTTCCAAGAAACCATGGAACACAGATCCCGGAAACCCTTCTCATTCCCTTTGCTCTGAAAAGTTCCTATGTACTCTAAAGTCCATTTTTCTTTCTTTTTTTTTTAATATTTTTTTTTATTGAGAAAAGGAGAAAAAAAAAGACAAGTTTCCACCTCCTCCCAGCCTCCCATTTCCCTCCCTCTCCTCCCACCCTTCCCCCCTCCCCCCACTCCTCTCCCCCTCCCTCTCCAGTCCAAAGAGCAGTCAGGGTTCCCTGCCCTGTGGTAAGTCCTAGGTCCTCCCCCCTCCGTCCATATCTAGGAAAGTGAACATCCAAACTGGCTAGGCTCCCACAAAGCCAGCACATTACATAGGATCAAAACCCCGTGCCGTTGTCCTTGGCTTCTCATCAGTTTTATCCCATGCTTTTTCAGTCACAGTCCAGCTGGCCTTGGTGAGCTCCCAATAGATCAGCTCCACTGTCTCTGTGGGTAGGTGCACCCCTCGTGGTCCCGACTTCTTTGTTCATGTTCTCCCTCCTTCTGTTCCTCATTGAGACCTTGGGAGCTCAGTCCAGTGCTCCAGTGTGGGTCTCTGTCTCTATCTCCATCCATCACCAGATGAAGGTTCTATGGTGATATGCAAGATATTCGTCAGTATTGTTATAGGATAGGGCCATTTCCGGTTCCCTATCCTCAGCTGCCCAAGGAACTAACTGGGGACCTCGGCTTGGGCACCTGGGAGCCACTCCAGTTTCAAGTCTCTTGCCAACCCTAAGGTGGCTCCCTTAACTAAGAATTGTGCTTCCGTGCTCCCCTATCCAACCTTCCTTTATCCCAATCCTCATTTTTCCCCAAGTTCCCCCCATCCTCCCCTTCTCCCTTTTAAAATGTCCCCGTGTGCTCTAAACTCCTTTTGCTCTAAAGAGTCCCAAATTTCAAACTAGCAGCAATGACGCTGATAACAAAGTAACAGATTCCTTCTGCCTACACACAGTTACAATGAATTTTTGGTTTGTTAGGATTAGTATGAGAAAAAGATGATGCAATGTTGCACAACATATTAATTTTACATGTTATTTAAATTCAAGGAATATATCTCACAATAAAAATTTTCATTTTTGTTCTCTTCAAGAATGTGATATTCTTTACACACACACATACACACAAAAAGACATACACATGCCAGAGAAGAAAATTTTGAGAAATATAGCCTTATAACATGTGACAAAATTAATTTACTTGTGATAATCAATCCATGTTTATTTTTACTTTAATATGAATGTATATGAGGTAATAATCATTTATCTGTCACATTTTATTGAATATTTTTACCTCTACTAAAACTAATTCCTTCAATTACTTCTTAGGATGACAAATATGACGATATTGTTTACTAGCTTTAGGGTTGAATTAAGCATAGATTTTCTTAAGTACCAATTATTCATGCTGCCAGGAAGAGCAGCCACTTTTAGATATGATCTCATTCTTAAGGTTTGAAAATGTTTACTTCACTAAAATGTGAATTAACAATAATAATAGTAATAAATATTGATAAGAGTAGTAATAACAGCACACAAAGAGGCCTTATGGTTTCAGTTTTCATGTTCCTAGTTCTGTCGCATCAGTATTCACTCATGTGGAGAGGATGCTATCAACAAAGCCACGCACACTGATTCTTGACATCTTTACATTTCACAGAAAATAAATACAATATTATACCTTAATTTTCTATTTCATTCATTTACTTGGGACTTCAGATTCATATTTGTATTTCCCAAACTCCTACAATTTAAATGTTGTCCATGATTTTGAGGAATTTTGTTTTCTTTAGATGAGGGCAAAACTCTCTGTTATTATTAGCACATCTATGCCCATACCACTCCTCTCTAACGCTTTCTTCTTGCATTCAGAGTCAGGCTCCTTCTTGATTTTCCTGTGATATTTAGCTGGTTCCTTTACCTTTGTTTAACTCTCCATTTGCTTTGGGAAAGGGAGTTAATGAATTTCTAAAACCTTAACATCCCTTTACTTCTGATTTAATGCTTTGCAATTCTTGCATGTGAAATCCAGTTCATGAGTTGGTTCTTGCTATTCTTGTCTTTCTGCTGTGTTTTGTCTGTTAGCTGATTATTGTTCTTCCTGAATATTAATCAATACTAACATATTCTTATAAAGTGCATTGAAAGCTTTTGAATATGATTTTTTTTTCACTATTTTTTCTCTCCTAGGGTTTTGGATCTTTAATTCTCTGCCTCGATGCTTTATCTCTTTCATTTCTTTCTGCTCTTCACTATGTAGATATGGAAATCTCTTTAGATTTTACAGTTCAGTCAATCTCCTTTTTAAAGTCTGTTCTTTCAACATCTGTTTCATGTATACAATGAAATATTATGCTATCAACTTCCCATTTCACTTTTCTCAATATCCCATATCATTCTACACGACTCCATTCCAAATTCAGGTATTATTCTTTGTTTAAATTTTTCAGACTACCCCATTGCCTCTCCATTTTAGTGTTTCTCTTTTTACTACTATTTTCAGTATGAAAGAAGAGGGTTAGAAACTGAAAGTAAATGGTTTAGGCATGGAAGGAGGCAGGAAGTAGATTAACTAAAACTAAGGACACTAGAAAAAAAACTTAAGAACACACAACAGCAAACTAATTTCAAAATATAATGTCATTATTTTAACTTGTAATTCTAAGAGTAATTTTTAATTTCAAATGTCTTAATTGTTTTCTTTTAATGTTTGACTTTTTTTTTCTTAGTTTTTAGTTTTTTGAAACAGAGTATCTCTGTATAGCTTTGGAGTCTGTCCTGGAAATCACTCCCTAGACAAGGGTGGCCTCAAACTACAGAAATCACTCTGCGTCTACCTCCCACATGCTAGAATTAAAGTTGTATGCCACCAACACCTAGTTGCCTTTATTTCTTAGAGTTTTTGTCTTGACCATTTAAATAAATTTTACCTGAATTTCTTACATTAATCATCTGATTTCATTAAGTAATCTTTACAGACATAGTACTGCCTAAATATTTGAAGATCTTATCAGGCTACTCCTGTTTTGATAAATCTGTAAACATTACTGATCAAATATTTTATTCCCTTTTTTATACTTTTATAAAAGTTGTGTTTTTAATTTTGAATTTTGAGAACATTTATAGTTTGGATATGATTCTTCTACATCTGGGATCTTCCTGTGTGGCTGTATATAGTCATATATTCTATGAGCACTTTGATATATTTTATTAAAGTCTTAGATTAACTTTTATCTTTGTTTTTCATATGGGAATATTTCAACTTGTAAAGTAGGTTTGTGAAACAAGTGAGATGGGCATTAATTTCCAGAAAAGACCATTTTATTCACTCACAGTCTAGGTTTCTCAGCTGACAATGTTTATACTACAAGGCAACACTAATTGACCATAGGTAGGATTAGACTTTCATAAACTACGGTCATGCTGTGATCCACCTTCTAAGTGGAATTAAAGTACTGTGTCCTTTTCAATATTGACATTAATATTCAAACTTCTCCATTTATATGCAAGCACCAAGCAATGCAGAGTTCGCTCATTACTTTTTTTGAGGACACTCTCCATCTATCTTACACTTTTTTACTCTTTTGGAAACATATTAAAGTATTTGCTGTTTATTTTCTCCTTGGCTGTTTTATTGTTAGAACAATTTACTGTTTTTTCCTGAACTTTTGTTCATTTTCTCCTCACTCACTCTCCCAAACCTATCCCACCCCATCTGTGAAGAACCTCCTGCTGAAATTCATTCTTTTTCTCCAAGAATTAATGCATTTTCACTTCAGGGTTTTCTGAGATCTGAGTCTTGTGTGATGTAGACCACCCCAATGCCTTCCCTCCTGGTCACCTGCTTTAGCATGGATATTTCAATCACATTAGCTTTATGTTGCTTCCTTCAGAAGAATGTTAACACTGCCCAAAAGAGATTTTTAATGTTTCTGCGCTTTGCAGAAAGACACATTGTCCTTTGTTTTTGATAGGCACATTTGGACAGATGTTCTCTAACTTGAAAATGTCTTAACCAGAAGTCCCTGTAATATGCACAGCCTGCAGATCAACCATGATGTAGAACAGAGCTCCTGAAATTCACGCAGGACGTCTGTTAGCCTACAGCTGAACAGAATCATCTGAAGCTTATCTTCTGATGAACTGCTTTGTATCTCCTATGTCTGCTTAAATACTTGTATCCAAAAAGCCCTCTGGCAGCCCAAAGGCAGTGTCTACTTCTCCCTTCCTGACTGTCACTGGCCAGCACTTTTTGTACTGATGGGGAATGTTTCTCAACCCTGTATTACACGGAAAAATCCCAGTCAAGGGTATTATATGCACTGCCTTTATGTGATCAATCATTTGATAGTTTTGAAAGTCATGTGTTTAGTCATTTTCCAAATATTTTTCCTACTAGATTTCTTGCAACTGGGAAAAGAGTATGAGCCCTTGTGTTTCTTGTGTCTGGGGTATCCATCCATCCATTCATTCATTCATTCATCATTCATTCATCCATCCATCCATTCATTCTCCACAATCTATTTCTATAATCTACCACTCTACATATAATAAAGTTCTAAATAAAAATCATAAATGAGAAGACTTTTTCAATAAGTACTGTACACACTAATAAACAAGATCATCCATTAATTACTCATAAGCCAGGTTCTCAACCCAGAATTACCTCTCTATAAAGCTTATAGTCTTTTGGAAAAGAGTTACACCTGTGCCTTGATCACTATCCCCACCCCCAAAAGGAAGAAAGACAGAAAGTAAAAAGAAAAGTAGAAAAGCAGCAAGAAACATAAAATATGGCAATATAGTTTTACTAAAATGTGTTTATATCATTGCATCTTTTAAAATCGGATCTATGGAATAAATCAAATTAAAAGTGAATTCTGTGGTAAATATGTTTACTCCAAATAGTTAATCATGTGAATAACTTTAAAATGCATCTCTTAATGGCTACTACTAGAAAAATGACTTTCACATACACACTGACTATTCTCATTTTACTAGTCATTTATTTAATCTACATTAAATAATAGCAGAATTGCTCTACATCACTAAATCATTTTATAAACAGAAATGTACAATTAACCACAGTAATCTAATTAGACAGACTTCTGAGATAACAAGCCCGATATCAAAATGAAGTAAAAGCAATACAAATAAGTAATCTGTTCCTTATGAGTCCTAGTCTTTGGGAGACGGAGCTAGCAGCAATATCTAAAAAGTGTCTATCAGTAAATACAAAACAGCATGGGTAACTTGAAGAAGCACAATTTCAATTTTCACATCAACAGTTGACTACATACATTACAGCAGGTAAAAATCAGATTTCAAACAAAAGACAGAAAGAAGAGTGTAATTTGGTCTTTCCCCAAATCACACTGCTGTAGCATCATTAAACTTTCTTGGCGATGATAATGGCAATATAGGGCAAAACTCAAGGGTTTTGGTATCAGTGACAGGAAGCCCAAATTTCTTCTGACCCTTGATGCTCTTGTGAAGCATCCTAAGGTGAAGTGTATTATTTGATTCTCACTGGGGTTTGGAGATGACAATGGCAGTGCTCCAGTTTCCAAGTATTAACAAGAAAGGTGGAGTGACCGCAGTCTCCTTAACTTAAGGAATCATCTCTCTAAACCTGGATTCCCACAACATTATCAGCTAATGTCTAATTTTGTATTAATAACTATATATCTATATATACTCACAACCTGGTCATCAAAGTTTTCTCTGTCCTTTGGGTTATGGGCTACAGGATTTTAAGACTTCATTAAATATTACTTTCTAGGGTTCTTTTTAGAGAGAAAGAAAGAAGCAGATACCTAGACAAGAGGGAGAAAATAAACAGAAAAGCCATCTGAAAATGATGGCTCTGAAAACCATCCCCTAAGCCATATGCACTAGACAAATGGAAGATTTTTGAAAGAAAAATTGTAGCTGTTTACAGAATGGCATTCATATCACATGCTAATAAACTTTAAGGCAAAGATATAATAGAAGAACTGTGCAAACGACCTGTAACAATAAAAATAATTTTAACAGCCCATTTAAAATATGTTATGTAGTTAAACTAATCACCAAGATAAAATATAGCTTTCTTTTCTCCACTGTAATTTGAAGAGGATAAAATGTGTGAAATTTTGGTTTGTACTTCCTAATATATTTTGCAGAATTAAACATTAAATATTTCTAAATGAGATACATTTTACACTGAAAGATTTAAAGTCAAAGCATATATGTATATATGACATATGTGCATATATGAAATCAATAAAGCCATATTCATTTATTTGTCAAAAATAAAATTTTATAACAGTATTTTAATGAAATACAATACAAAAGTTAACAAAATATTTAGACACTAATTTCACGTGTTAAAGTAAAACTATATGAAAGAAGGAAATATTAAATTCAAGAGGATTTAGCTATAATTCATGCTTTAGGATGAGGTGTAAATTGTGAGTAGATATCATTACTCTCTGTTAGACACTAGTGGTAATAGTAAGAAATTAGGGATATATATTTTTCTACCCAGTGCTAAATGAAAGCCTCTATATTTAATTTATTCTTCCTAAAATGGACTGCACTTTTTACACTATTATCAAGAAAAAGTTAAGATGAATTTAAGATTTAACATGGTAGTTCTTTACCTTAACTGATGCTAATCACAACATTTTGCCATGCAAGAATAACATCAGAATTTGCTTAAGTGTCAAACTAATGCATGCATGCTGTATGTATGTATGTATGTATGTATGTATGTATGTATGTATGTAGTGCGTTTAACTAGAGTCAACTTTAAATCTTTCTTTCTTTCTCTCTTCCTCTTTTTCTTTCTTTCTCTTTTCTGAGACAGGTTTTTCTCAGTTCTGTAACTCAACACATAGATGAGGCCAGCTGATCAGCAAGCTCCAAGAAGCTTTTAATCTTAGTTTCAGTGCTAGGCCGATAAACATTCCTTCATGCTAGGCTTTCTGTGTGTGAGCCCCAGGGAGCATCCAGTCCCTGCCTTAGCCAATGATGGAATTATAAGTGCAGATAAAAAATTGGGAACAAAAAACTAAAATAATGGGAATATGTGAAAACTCATGTCTGGAAAAATCAGAAAAGTATTCATTGGCATGATGAAGCAATTTATAATATAAAGAAAGTATAATACCATTTTGAGTAGATTATGAATGAAAATTGAAAATGATGTAGAAATTTACTAATAAAGTATATTAGAAGCAGCAATGAGTGGATGGCTTCAGGAAGAGAATTTCAGTGTTGAGAGACATTGGTAATTGTGGGCACATGGGACTTTTCTAAGTCAGAGATACTTAGGGATGGACAATGTGATTGGAATTATCAGTGATTCTCATTTTTGAAAGTTGACAAATATAGTAGGATTGTTTGTTTTTATAATTTTTCTTAAAATTAAGTAGTGCTTAAAATTTTAAAATTAAAAACACAGTGAGATAGGTAGGTGGCTAATAGGAATGTAAAGATGTCATTAGATAAAAATGAAATAAATTAAAGCATTTTGGCCACCTTAAGTGTAGGATGTTCAATCAGCATTTATTTTAGACATATCTTTAAAAGTTGACAGATTACTGATAAAGTTCATGTTTTTTCTCTCAAACATTCTAAGATTCTAAGTAAACTGTTTTAAAGAGAAAACATTAATTATGACTTTACTCACTTTTTCTTGAGATAAAAGGCCTAATTTGGAGAAAGCCACAAATCTTTTTTTATTACTTTAAAAATAATACCAATCAAATTTCCCACTTCTTCCCCTCCTCCCACTTCTGTCTCACTTCCCCCCAACAACTTCCCCCCCATCCGCTTCAGTCCTAAAAGAGGGCAAGGCACCCTGCCCTTGGGAAGTCCAAGGACCTCACCACTACATCCAGATTGAGCAAGGTGTGCATCCAAAGAGAATAGGATCCCCAAAAGCCAGTACATGCAGTAGAGTCAAATCTCAGTGCCATTGTCATTGGCCCCTCAGTCTGCCCCAACTGCCAACCACATTCAGAGGGACTAATTTGATTCCATGCTCGTTCATTCTCAGTCCAGCTTGAGTTGGTGAGCTCCCATTAGCTCAGGCACATTGTTTCAGTGGGTGGACCAACCCCTCGTGGTCCTGACTTCCTTGTTCATAGTCTCCCTCCTTCTGCTCTTCAACTGGACCTTGGGAGCTCCGTCTAGTGCTCCGATGTGGGTCTCTGTTTCTGTCTCCATACGTTGGAGGAGGAAGGTTCTATGGTGATATTCAAGATAGTCATAAGTGTGACTATGGGACAAAGGCCAGTTCAGGCACCCTCTCCTTCACTGCCCAGGATCCTAGCTGGGGTCATCCCTGTGGACTCCTTACCCCTCCAGAGCCAAGCCTCTTGCCAACCCCCAAATGGCTCTCTCAATTAAGATATCTCCCTTCCCTGTTCCCATATCCATCCTTCCTCCATCTCAACCATCCCACTCTCCCAAGCTCTCCGCAACCCTCCCCTTCTCCCCTCTCCCTCCCCCTTTCCCCTTCTTATGTCCTCCACCTCAATGTTCCCAACTTCTGCCAGGTGATCTAGTCTACTTCCAATTTCCAGGTGGATCTATATGTTTTTCTTTGGGTTTACCTTATTACTTAGCTTCTCTAGGATCATGAACTATGGTCTCAATGTCCATTGTTTATGGCTAGAATCCACTAATGAATGAGTACATACCATATTCATATTTTTGAGTCGAAATCCACAAATCTTTTAGTGAATCATTTCCACCATCTATAAACAGGTATATTACTGTTTTCCTAGCAAAACTCTTAGTTCAAATTATTGCCTTAACTCTTCAGCATGATAATTTTTCTCTGGTTACTATTATATTTTTAAAATTTCATTATCATCAGTTCTTATTATGTTAGTACTGATCTCGGGATCTACCAGAATGTTAAAATGGCTAATTGTATTTTATATATTATTTGCCTTTTATCATTATTACTATTTATTATTATTGTGTACAGGATAGGAAAGGAGTGCTTTTTATTTGTTTTAATTTAGTTGATTAAACTAAATTAAGCTTAATAATATAAATTATTTTTCAGGGTTTTGTTCACCTTGTTAGACTCAATTTGGTAGTGTCAAAGTCTTTGTAAACATATGGTAGCAACTGAACTGACTTCATTATTTGATAAATTTATTTCACCTTACATTGTTGGCATCCCTCAGAGGTCAGTGCTACCCTTGAGGATCCTGTGTGGCTCGCTGTATTTAGAAAAGCCCAGCAATCTGGATATGCAGAAGCAGCATTTTGTAGCAGCCCAGTAGAGCCCTGGTTACGATCATTCACTAAGACAAGGTTGGCCCTAAACACATATTTCAGAAAATATGATGAATCCTAGCGACTTTTCATTCAGAGATTCTTCTGGACTTACAGTGGCTGGAAATTCATCGTTTCAGACATGGAAATGTGGTAATCCGTGTCTTTCAGAAGTTATAACCACTGTATTAGTTTTTCTACTGTCCCCTGTGCCTTTGCAGAGGACAAAACTTCTGAACACATTAGTAAATAGGATACAACTCAAATCGACCACAGTCCATCAAACATTTCTTGTTGGTTCTTTTGTATCTTTCACAGAATTCCCAACTTGTGAGCCTCGAACTCAGTTCATATGCAAGAGCGGAAGATGCATCAGCAGTAAATGGCGCTGCGACACTGGCAAGTACCAAGTGCTCACTGCACGGCATGGACTAGATTAGAGCCCAGCTCTCTGGGCTGTCTGGCTTTCTCAAAGGAAGTTTGCAAGCAAACCTTGCAGAGCCAAGCAAAGTGGCTAAGAAAAGTGGTGAGCGGGCAGCTGGCACAGCGCTGGGAATGAGCGTTAAGGATAATGGAGCATGGTATTTGTCCCATGGGGCTTTAACAGTGCTTCATTTTCAGATATTATTTTGGGCATAGGCTAAATCTACAAAGATGAATAAGGAGAACAATTAGGGAAATGACCAGAACAATTTCAGGTTCCCAAACCATTTATATAACCTTGGCAGTTTATGAATTATGGTGCAATTATCTAGATGATCTTAGCTCTGTCACCTTGCTTTTTATGTACAAGTAATGTTTTTCTCCTGTACTTAATTGTATCATTATGCCAAGTCGTTCTGAATGCAGGCAACTGAATATTATATTAATCAATGTCATTTAGTTCCATTTAATCCACTGTGTTTGAATGTCCCCCTCCTCTCCCTCTTGCAATGATCAACACTGAGTATGAATCTTTTCTAATTGAACATACAGTTCCCATGTACAAATCCAGTTGGGTAGGTAGCAAGGGAGGAATGAACAAGAAATCATCTTGTCAGAGCATAGACACAAAGGCGCTGGGTAGAACATGCAGCGACAAGTTCTGAGGCACATAAACGGTAGCTTCAGGACGCAATTTCACCATAATGCTTCTGCACTGTATCACTTATAATTCCCAGAGTCACCACTTTCTGCTTAGTCCTTGTGGCGGTGAGGCAGTTAGTTGGTGGTTAGTTATTTATAAACCAATTAGATTTTAAGATGCAAAATCCAAAGTCGGTGCTTTCTTTCTCTTGGTTTTGCATTTGCTATTAAACCAGAAGAGATGTGATGTCAGTGTAAAATGAGACTAATTGGCTGTTCATGGGAAATGTTGCTCATGAGTGTATCTTTCCTTTTCCAAAACTGTAAGCAAATTCTGCATAGAAAATGTTATAAACCTAAGAGAAATGTTCTTCCAAGTTACTTTTTACTAGCTTTTGATGTTTCTTTCCAGATGATGACTGTGGGGACAGGAGTGATGAGGTGGACTGTGTGCACTCTTGCTTTGATGACCAGTTCAGATGTGCCAGTGGCCGGTGTATCCCAGGGCATTGGGCCTGTGATGGTGACAATGACTGTGGAGACTTCAGTGATGAAACACACGTCAATTGTACAAAATTGGGTCAGTAATTTTTATAAAACTGTGTAATATAAGTATAGGTTGATTCATAATTTAACTATTTAGAGTATATTATTAAATCACAATTGAACAGCTCATCACATTAATAATACACATGAAGAGTAGGTTAACATTACCTTTGCCCTTCTGTTTTTAACTTTTTTTCTTTTCTCCTTCCTGGTTTCTTACTTCAGTTGTGCCCACTGCTGGGTTTATTTTTGTGGTTGTGGCTTTCTACATTCATTAAATGCTTTGGAACCATTATTCTAACCTCATAAAAATTTTAAAGTGCCTCTAAAAGGAACAAAAATCATACACAAGTATAGTTTTACTTTGATATTATGCCAAATCTCTTCTCTTGAGTTTTGAGACAAATATTGAGTAATAGATCTAATTATCCACAGTTCCAGATAATTGACTATCACAAATAAAGAGAGCAAAGAGCTTAGGACTGTGGTTCTGAGCATATCTGTGATAAAACAGACCCTGTCAGCAGCATGTCTTGCTTTGTAAAATATAATCTACCATCAGATATACTAGTGTGTCAAAAAACAATATTGTAATCACAGCTTGTAAAACAATAACAGTGTTACCTTTATCATTTAACAGACAATTTTTACTAAGAGAATTTCTTTATTAATTCCATAAATATTATTCAGTACTAAAAGCTAACTAAAATGATTAAGAATCCATGGCCTCTCTTTAAATGTGTGACATGCACGTGTATGAACAATAACATGCTTTATTTAAGGTGTTGGACTCTAACGAGTCAGTTACACTGTGGAAACTTAGTTTTCAAAGACTTTCTCGAATAACCACATCTGTCTTCTCCAAACATTTGAGATCTCATATGGCTGTTAATATCTCACGGATATTCTTCCGTGTGGTTTTCTCTCTGTCATTGAAAAGAATGGCTAGCTCTGCATCCTGTGTTTTTAAAAGTAGGTCCCTGGCTTTTCTGCAGATTTGCCAATTGATTCATTTTATTTGGTCTGCGTTATTAGAATCATAGGAATGATCCAAAATGGCTGTTCAAGGTCCTTGAGCTCTGAGGCAAGGTGATATAAGTACTTACATTGTTGGTCTCAACATGATTTATAATGGTTTTCTTTTGGGGGGGAGGGGGTGAACAAAATAGAAACTAGAAAGGAAGCAGAAAACTACTAAGAAAATTTTTCATGTGGACATTTGAATTGAATTGTCTTTGAATCAGGAGAATGTTGAATTATTGAGGGAGCTAATATTAAATATGATCTGTCTCTTAGTCTTCATTATGTGATATCCTTATGTCCTCTCTCCCTTTCTTTCCCTTGCCTCTCTTCTGTCATTCTCTTCTTCTTCTTTCTCCCATTGTAGTTGTTGCCTGAGAATATGACAAATGAAAATTCTTATTCCTAACTGTGCATAGAAAATAATTACTTGGAGATAGTTTTCCTCTTTTATATTAAGTATTACAGCATTCATCTAGAGGGTAATTGACATCTCATTAATGCACTGCAGTTTAGCTCATTTGCCCTCCTCACAGATGTCTCTTCAGGCTTCTCGTAGGGTATGCATCTGTGGCATGCTGGCGATGCCCCATAATATGCTAGGAAAGATAAATTGCCGAGAAATTAATTTATTTTCACCTAGAAACAAGATCTTATCCCTCTTTTCTATGCATATTTGTTAAAGAGACAATTGCACTTTACAAAGTTTGAAAAGATACGTCAGCCTCACAAATACCCATAGCCTCTTATAGACTCTAGAGTGTTTCCGGTTGAATTATCATATGAACAAAGACATTTTAATTTTGTTTTGTTTTCTTTTTTGAGACAGGGTTTCTTCGTGTAACCACCCTAACTGACCTAGAACTCAATCTGTAGACCAGGTTGGCTTTGAACTCACAAAAATCTTTCTGTCTCTATCTGCCCCTGCGTCCTTAGTACTGGGATTAAAATCTTCATGCCCCACTGCCTGGCTGAGACATTTCACAACAACTTCTTTCTCACAACAACTCAGTTGCTCCGCATATTGCTATAAAGGCCAGACTGCCAATGTGACCGTCTTACCATGTGGAACACTATGGCAATGATTCATGGACATGTTTCAAGAAACATGAGAGAATTTGAGTTATAAACTATACAAGGATTCTTTAACCAAGAAGGCTTCATGATGACACCTGGACACAGCAATTGAGTAAAGCTGAATTTAGGATGGCTTCAAGACAAGAGAGTCCCTTACTTTTCACCCTCTATTATTTTGATTACACTTTCTGGTACAGAAGTTATGAAATGTTATTGACATATAGTATGGAAGTTATTATCACACGTAAGACTTATGTGGAGAGTGACAAGGTAGAGATTTGATGTAATTAGTCCCATAGTTCAATTTCAAAACCTGCTGTGGAAGAAAGAGCAGGAGTTTCTGGCTTGAGTTTAAAGACTAGCTGTCAAAGCTCATTAAATCCCCCCAAATAATTGCTTAGCACTTTGCTCTACACTTCCTGTAAGACAGAGCATATGGTGAAGTCCCTCTTGACTCAAGTTTTTTTTCGAGGGAATAAAACAGTTCACAATTGGAATAGTTTATGTAGAATATCCATTTCATAAAATTTCATATAATTCTTACTCAGTTTGTGTTCTCTGTGATATTACATTCAGAAAGAAAGTATTTCTATGGCCATGGTGGATTTTTCATCACAATGTGATAAGCAACTCTAACAGAAATAGTTCTCTTTGGTGTTAATGAGCATCTCACCCTTTGTCTCTTAATTTTCTTTTGTTTGCGTTGCTCATTTTATAACTTTCTATAGTCAAAGAACACAGTGACTTCATAAAACATTGTTGTTATACACATACACACACACACATGAAAGAGAGAGTTAAGATAGAGTAGGTAAGACAGAAGGACACAAGAGAGAGAAGGAGAAGGAGAAAGAGAGTCAATTTCATTAATAGAAAGTCATCCACAAGAGTTCCATCCTTTGATTTGGTTTCTGTCTTTCTTCACTTGTCCTGAACTTTATGTTTTGCTCTGCCATATTTCCCCTGTCATAACCATGACCTTTGCATTTTGTTGATTTCAGTTGTCCTAGGTGAATAGTTTTTGATTTGTCTATTTTTTAAAAAAGACCTAGTTGTACTCATAGAACTTAGTATAGAAGTGCTTGAGAAACCAAGCATGGCTGTGTACTTAGGTAGTGAAAGGTTCATACAACAAAGATCATTTACATGTGTTTTACTTACTATCTGATAAAACATCATGACCAAGGTGACTTACAGAAGAATGAGTTTGTGGGGACTTACATGTTCAGAGAATGCATCCATGACCGTCATGGCAAGCAGCAGACAGACAAAGGGAAAGAAGGAGGAAGGTAGAGAGGGAGAGGAGAGGAGAGAGAGAGACAGAGAGAGAGAAATGGGAATGGTATTAGCTTGTCA
Organism: Microtus ochrogaster; assembly: GCF_000317375.1. NCBI lineage: Eukaryota > Metazoa > Chordata > Mammalia > Rodentia > Cricetidae > Microtus > Microtus ochrogaster. The sequence goes on along the minus strand of NC_022011.1, from coordinate 55,802,520 downwards.
AACCTCAAATCCCAGCCCCAGAGACACAGTTCCTCCAAAAAGGTCACATTTCCCTTCCCTAATCCTTCTTAAACAGGGCATGAACCATTCAAATATATGAGCATAGATGAGCCTATGAGGGTCGTTCTCATTCAAGCTCCCACAATATGTAAACATATACTGTCAAAGTGAGATCAGTTGCTTCTTATAAGTGTACAACTCTGCATATGAAATAGTAGAAGAATAACTTTGAATAATCTTGATAAGCATAAATACAAATGCATAAAATAATTATGATTTCACTTTGACAGCTTTTATTTAAATTATGTAACACTCTACTCAGGCCTTTTTCAAAATCTTACTTTCATTCCACTCTTGGTATAAAACACTGCTAATACCTTTGCATGATTATTTCTCTGTTAGTCTCCTCTGGAAATCTTTTTAGAGTTAATATCCAATAATTTGTCATGTTCATAATAGAAGAGGTGACACGTTTTTCTTACAAGTTTAGATTTCACCTAAACTTTGAAATTTTTCTTAAAAGCAATTTAATAATTTTCACGTATTTGAATTCTACATTTTAAAGGGACATCTAGATGATTGTGATTTTTTTACCATTGTTTCTAATGCCTCCTGTGCAGCTTTTAGAAATACTTACTACCTGCTGCACTAAGTCAACCAGTTGATTGATTTTGATTAATTCTGTGACAGGTGATCTCTTATTTATATAGCAAATACAGTGCAAATGCAAATTGAAAATTGTGTGTGCATGGATCTTCAGTGTTGATTTATTACCAGCAATGCTTGATCTAATCCATTAGGCAATCATGTAACCTGTTAATACATGTGCTCACACACATTCACATTCCTCCGCCCACATGGTTATTTTTATTCTGATCTAACCATCATTCTTTCTGCTTTGAAAACATATGTTGTTCTTTCCTTTGGTCCATTTCCTTAATAATTCTTTCATCTCATGTTTTGTTGTTTCTAAATTATAAATAGAAACCAGGATAATCTCATCTTATCCTCTACCTTTGTGGCCATGGGTTCTATTTAATGTACAGCAAATAACTGTTGAATATAAGTTTTATTTTTTTCTGGAACACAGAATTTTTTTTTAAATTTATTTATTTATTAAGGATTTCTGCCTCCTCCCCGCCACCGCCTCCCATTTCCCTCCCCCTCCCCCGATCAAGTCCCTCTCCCTCATCAGCTTGAAGAGCAATCAGGGTTCCCTGACCTGTGGGAAGTCCAAGGACAGCCCACCTCCATCCAGGTTTAGTAAGTTGAGCATCCAAACTGCCTAGGCTCCTCCAAAGCCAGTATGTACAGTAGGATCAAAAACCCATTGCCATTGTTCTTGAGTTCTCAGTAGTCCTCATTGTCCGCTATGTAAGTCCGGTTTTACCCCATGCTTTTTCAGACCCAGGCTAGCTGGTCTTGGTGAATTCCCGAAAAATCATCCCCATTGTCTCAGTGTGTGGGTGTACCCCTCGAGGTCCTGAGTTCCTTTTCCTTGTCAGAACTCATGTCATCTTTATTTTGTCTCTATGGGTAATGATATGCTGGGATGTAGATAAACGATGTATAAGATCCTGGGATATACATAATCATATGCAAGATTATATGTATTTATCCGGTTCTGCTCATCTATTTCAGTAAACTGTCATTTTCACTTATCTAGTAATTATTCGCAATCTCAGCCCAGGGTTCAATAAATTAAAAGCGCAGGATATTTCTCTTATATGGTGTTCTTGCACTTCTATATGGTTGTTAGTACATTTAAAATCATTTTTGCATCTGCTTTGTAAGTCGCAAATAACATTGAGGAAAGGTAAGTGTTGATAAAACGGGGATAGAAAAATAAGAAAATGTGTTGGTAACTGAGTTATCACCAGGTACTTTGCATTTCTGACTTGTTTAGGACATCCAATACCCATGACTCACAAGATCAAGATAGTTGTATAGAAGTCCACAGTTTGAGCTCTTCATAAAGATCATGTGTTTCTGCTATATCCAGCTGTTCAGATTGCTATTGAGCATATTCTGTTTGTTCCAACTTTGTATGACTTAAGACATATATTATTCACAAGTAATTACTCTCCTACTTGGAATGATATTCTTGGTTCTATGTAAAGATGAGAGATGGAAACACCTTTCTTTTTACTACAGTCCAATCTAATGAAATTCTCAATGGGTGCCCTACAGACTCTGACCTTTATACTAAACAGTAGCAATAAGTAGATATGACCTTCCTTTAAATTTTAATCTCCTTTATCCCTCCCAATCCATCTTATTAAATCGATTCTGGAGCCTTTCAAGTGGAACAGCTATGGACATTCCTACACAGACAATTTTAATGTCTCTCCCCAAAAATGTTTTCTTATCATAAGAGGTCTTTTTTATAGACATAAAAAATTAGGAAGCTGGGAGAAGACCACAGACCATTGAGCTGAATTATTTTGTCTCACAGATAAGGACATGTATTCATCTAAACAACCCCTATCCCTCTGAGTGTGTAAAGAACTGGTTTTCTGTGTAAGAAATATTGAGGCTCATGCCTTTGAACCAGAAAGATATTTTCAACAGAGTTAGACTGTAATGAAACATTGACAATACCACTAACCAACCAAAGCAAAACCAACATTCTACCAAGTAGGATTTGGGTACTCAGAACAGTTGTCTAAACCTGATAGTAACTGAAAATTCAGGTTACTTATTTAGTAATGGGGAAAAAAGCAATTCAGAAGGAACAAAACTTTTGATCTCCCACCCACACCATAGACACCCCAGTGAAATAGTCAAATAAGCAGTAGAATTCAGTTTTATCCATGTAGGAAACAAAATACCAAAATTTACTTTAGTAGTTACAATAAGCCACCCTGTCATTTTTCTTTCATGAAAACCTTCAAAGGGTAGTTTCTAATTTTTTCTAAAGTTTGCGAAAATGACAGAAAAGTTTGATGCATCAATGGTTAAAAATGAATACTAAAAATATACCTGCACAAGGTTCACTCCCTACCCATCTATAGGGTACCTTCTCCTCAGAGCACACAAGCAGGACAGCAAGGGTATATCTTTTTCACTTATTCTGTTAATTTGGAGACCGACCCAGAATCTGGCCATGTGGTGACGCACTTGCATATTTTTTGCTATTTTAAAGCTGATAAGGGTTTTCCTTTTCTTCTTATATGAACATTTATTACAGCAAGTTCCCCCTCAGTTTCACCATTGTTCACCTTTTGTATTGTTTTGTGATGAAATCTTGAATTTCATTTCCTTTTTCCCTTTTGTGTACATTCTTTTATTCCTCTTTCTTGCTGTTTTTGTGATTTAGAGATTCTACCTGGATGTTTGAAGTTACACAAATTCAATTTGCAAAAAAAAAAAAGAGGAAAAATACTAATTTATTTAGAAACGAGAGAGAAAGAGGGGCATGGCTCATGTATGATGGTCCGAGAATAATTGTGGGGAGGGCAAATTCTCTCCTTCCACAGTATATTCAGAAGAACTAACTAGGGTTGCCATATTTGCACTGAAACGTAGCACCCAAGCTTTACTGCCAAACCTGCATGCCTTCTGTGTAGCCTGGGTGACAGGGAGGTCTGCCTGTACAACTCTCATTAGAGACAGACATGGTCCTGCTGTTTCCTCCTCCAACACCTTTCCTGAGATTTTTGTTCTAAATAAATCTACCAGTATGCATGGAGGAAAACAACAAAATCACTGCCAGTAATTCTCGGTATATTTGACTGAGAAAGAAGTGTAACTTTAAACATGAAGGAATTTGCAAATCAAGTATTGACAAAAATCATAGTAATATTTTTCCTCGTCTTAATGAAAGTATAAATTGCTCCCTCACAAAATAAAATTCAATGTAAATTTAAGTTTTGCTAAATGTTGATAAAAATACATGTGTTTTCAATGAAATATAAACTGCATGGATTAACTTTATTCTCTCACAGATTGATTTGTTTTCTTTGGAAACTGTTAATACTGAGATATCAAAACAATGTTAATTACTAATGGATTTTATCTATAAGAAAACATTGTTTTCCAAGATAAATTATATCTTTAATTTCATTTGAACTTTAATACTGCAAACACTTTCACATCAATAGCAAAGAAATCTCAAAGGATTTTCTTCAATTACTAAGAAAAAGATCACTTTTGTTTTTCTTCCTTTTATTGAAAACTGAATCTTTTTTCTTACAATATATCCTGATTACAGGTTCTTTACTCTCTACTCCGTCCAGTTCCTCCCCACTCCTCTTCCCTCTGGGTCTACTCCCTTTCTGTCTCTCATTAGAAAGGAACAGGCTTCTAAGCGATAACGACAAAACATGACAAAAAATATAGTACAATAAAACAGAAACTATTTTCTTTAAGGTAGACAAAGCAACACAAAAGAGTTGAAAAGATCCCCAATATTAGGCACAAGAATCAGAGACCCATTCATTTACATTCTCAGGGATCCCATAAATACATTAAACTGAAATCTATAATATATAGAGGACCTGATGCAGACCCTTGTCTGTTCTGTGCTTGCTGCTTCAGTTTCTGTTAGTTATTATCAGGATTGATCATCTGATCTGAAGAACCTTGATCTCTGGGTTTCCTCCATCTCCTCTGTCTTTCTTTCTGCCTCCTCTTCTATAGGGTGCACTGAGCTCTGAGGAGAGGCACTCAGTTCCCATACCATCCCTCAAATGCCCCTCAGTTTTACTTGTGTCTTCTCTTATTCTTTCCCTTAACCTTGTGTCTCCTTCTCTTCCCCACTCTTACCCCATTAACTTGCTCTCTGTCCCCAGTCCACCACAGAATCCAGTACAGTTCCCCTTTCCATGGGAGATCCATATATTCTAGTCCCGTCTATACCTAAGACTCTAGGTCTACAGATTGTAAGTTGGTTATCATTTATTTAATATCTCATATCTACATATAAGTGAATATATACAATATTCTGTATCTGCATTGCCTCATTCAGACTTTTTTTATATTCATTCATTGCTTATAAATTTCTTGTCAGTTTTTTTTAATGACTGCATAATTCTCAGTCTTTTCTAAATGTCCAGTATTTTCTTCATCCACTCTTCTGTTGAAAAAGATCCAGCTTCTTTCCAGTTTCTGGCTACTATGAGTAGAACAGAAATTAAAAGAGTGGACAAAGCGTCCTTGTCATAGGATGAGTGTTCATTTGTATATGTCAAAGATTGTTATAGCTGGATTGTGAGGTATACCAATTTTCAACTTTTCTGAGGAATTGCCATATTGATTTGCATAGTGGCTGTACATATTTTTACTACAGTCCACAGTGAATGAGGGAACACTCATCATTATTCTATCCTTATTCCATATCCTCACCAACATGAGCTGTCACTTCTGTTGTTGATGACTGCCATGCTGACCAGCATGAAATGTAATCTCAATGTCATGTTGATTTTTATTTCCTTGATGGCTAAGAATGTTGAACTTGAAGTGTTTCTCAGTCATTCAAAATTCCTCTAGTGAAAATTGTTTGTTTGTTCCTATACCCCATTTTTAAATTAAATTATTTGGAATTTTTGGCATCTAGTCTCTTGAGTTCTTTATATAGAGAGAATATTACTCCTCTATCATATGGGAAGCTAGAAAAAAATCTTTTCCTATTTTGTAAGCAGCCAATTTGTCCAAAAGATGGAGTCCTTTGCCTTGGAAAAGTTTTAAATTTCATGAGGTCCATTCATTATTTGTTGACTTTAGTGCTTCTACTATGTGGTTATTATTAATACAACTTGAAATTGGAAGTGATAAAACCTTTAGCAGTTCTTTTATTATCATTTTGATATATATTTTTTGTTGTTCTATATGAATTTGAGAATTGCCCTTTCAAGGCCTGTGAAGAATTTTGTTGGAATTTTTATAAGGATTTCAATGAATCTGGAAATTGCTTTTGGTTGATGGCCATTTTACAATATTCATCCTATATATCAGATTCATAGAATGGGAGAGATCTATCCATTTTCTGATAGCTTATTCAATTTTTGTCTTCAAAGACTTTAAATTTTTCTCATATCATTCTTTCACTTGCTTGATTAGAGTTACCCTAAATTATTTTATACTATTGAAGGCTATTGTAAAAAGTGTTAGTTTCCTGATTTCTCTTTCAGTATATTTGTCATTTGTATGAAAGAACATTATTGCTCTCTGTGTCAATTCTGTATCCAAATGCATTGCTGAATCTATCAGCTTTAGAAGTTTCCAGATGGAATTTTTCAGAACACACATGTTCTTCATTTCTGATTTGGGTAATTTGGATATTTTCTATGTATCTTGTATTTGGATAATGGTCAGGCTATCCTTCTGATTTTCTCAAGGAACCAATTCTTTGTTTTGTTGACTCTTTGTATTATTCTCTTTATTGCTGTTTTATTTACTTCAGGCCTCAGTTTGACAATTTCTTACCTTCAACTCCTTGTGGGCATACTTTCTTCTTTTTATTTCAGAGCTTTCAGATGTTGAGTAAATTGATAGTATGAGATCATTCTGGGGTTGTTTTTTTTTTTGTGAAGGCACTTATAAACTTTCCTTTTAGCATTGCTTTCATTGTGTCCCATAAGTTTGCTTATGCTGTACATTTACTTTCTTTGAATTCCTGTGGAAAGCCTTTCATTTCTTTATTTCTGTCTTGACCTATTTTTCATTCAGTAGAAAATGTTTCAGATTCCATTAGTTTGTAAGCTTTCCACTGTTTCTGTTGATTTTCAGATTTAGTGTCATTCATAGGATACATGGAGTTATTTCTATTTTCTCATATCTGTTGAGACTATTTTTTCTAAGTATGTGGTCATTTTGGGAGAAAATTCCTTGAAATCCTGAGAAGAAGGTATATTCTGTTGCATCTAGGTGAAATGTTCTCCAACTATCTATTGTCTTCATTAGGTTTATGACATCTGTAATATCCAGTATTTCTCTGTTTAGTTTTTGTCTGGATGACCTGTTCACTCGTGAGAGTGGGTTGTTGAAGCCTCCCACTATCTGTGTGTGTGTGAGGATCAAATACATAATTTAAACCATGATAATTTTTTATAGACTTGAGTTTATATGATTTTGAAGAATAGATGTTAAGAATGGGAATGTCATTTAGGTGAATTTTTCTTTGATGAGCATGTAGTGTCCTTCCCTATCTGTTTTGATTTGTTTTGGTTTGAAGTTTATTTTGCTAAGTATTAAAAAGGCTACCTCAGTTGCTTCTTAGGTCCATTTTTATTAGAACATCTTTTTCCCAACTCTTTTGCTTAAGTTGTCTTGAGATGTGTTTCTTGGATTCAACAGATGGATGAATCCCATTATTACATGCATTCTGTTAGTCTGTGTCTTTTTAATGGGAAATTGAGACCTTTGATATTGAGAGATATCAATGTCTGATAATTTTTGTTCCTGTTAATTGCCTTTTCTCTTGTTGTTGTTGATCGGGTGATAGTGGTATTGATGATGATGATGATGTGTGCATTTATGTTTGCTTCTTTTCATTTTATTTAGCTAGTGTGAGATTATTCAGTCCCTGTGTTCATTGGTAACATGTAAGGTAACCTACTTAAGTTGAAATTTTCCAATGTTCTGGATGCAAGCTGGGTGGGATAGGAAGAAAGAGGCAGTCTAGTACCTTCTGTAGGCATGTATTTGCAGATAGATACTGGTTAAATTTCACTTTATCATGGGATATCTTCCTTTCTTTATCTATGGTAATTGAAAGTTTTGCTAGGTAGTTATAGTAGTGGCATCTGTGTTCTTTTAGAGTCTATAGTACATTTGTCCAGACCCTTTTGGTTTTTAGAGTCTCCATTGAGAAGTCAGGTATAATCCTGAAGGCCTGTTCTCATATGATACTTGATGTATTTTTTAACATTTTCTTCATATTGTATGTTTAGTATTTTGATTATTACGTGCTGAGGGAAATTTCTCTTCTGGGCCAATCTATTTGGCTTTCTATAAGCTTCTTATACCTTTATAGGCATCTCTTTCTTCAGGTTATGATAATTTTCTTCAATGGTCTTGTTGAAAATGTTTTCTTGGTCTTTGAGCTGGGATTCTTCTCCTTTTTCTAGTTCTATTGTTCCTAGATTTGGTCTTCTCATAGTATCCCAGATTTTCTGAATATTTTGTGTCAGGAGTTCTTTTAGATTTACCATCTTATTTGACCACTGTAACCATTTTTTATTGTATCTTTAACACCTGAGATTCTTCCTTCCATGTCTTGTATTCCGCTAATGAAGCTTACCTCTGTGGTTTCTGTTTGAATTTCTAAATTTTTCTTTCTAAAATTCTCTCAGTTTGGAATTTCTATTGATTCCCTTTTTATTTTTAATTTTTGAATAATTTTATTCATTTCCTTCCATTCTTTGTGTTTTCTTGTATTTCTTTAAGGGATTTATTTAATTTCCTCTTTAAGGACATCTATCATTTTCATACATGTTTTTAAGTTCTTTTTCTTGTACTTCAACCATGTTGGATTATCAGGGCCAGCTTTGTTAGGATGCCTGAGCTATGTAGAGACATATTGCCCTGACAGTTATTGTAGTAATAGGAGCAGAGGGGCTGCTTCCCCAGCACCCTGGCCGCCTGCTAGCTTATGCCTCGAAATAATTACACGGACACTGTATTCTTTTAAACACTGCTTGGCCCATTAACTCTAGCCCTTACAGGCTAATTCTCATATCCCGATCAACCCATCTCTAATAATCAGTGTAGCATCAGTCTTACCGGGAAAGATTCTAGCCTACATCCATCCTGGGTCTGAGTTTCATGCGTCTGCCTCAGAGAGCAGAGCTATTGCATCTGCCCGGGAAAGGGGAGCATGGCATCTCTTAATCCCAGGGTCGTGGGTTCGAGTCCCATGTTGGGCGCCAAAATGTAATGGCGTAAACAAATGCAGACAGATTGTAAAATTATATACAGCTTTAATGGAGAAATAGACTTACAGAACCACCGTTCCCGCGGAGACCAGGAAAGCAGAAGCAGCAGCTGGGAGCATGCTTGCCAAATTTATAGGCAAACATTAGCCCGAGGAGAACACGCCCCCTAAGGGGCGGGACTTATCCCTACAAGTTATTGTGCTTTTATGTTGGTGTTTATGCATCTGAGATTTGGATGAAGGTTTAGGTGTTGCTTTCTGGATTTGTTTTTTTTTTTTTGGTTTTTTTTTTTTTTGTGAGAGTGTTTTCTTTCTTGGTTTCTGTTTCCTCTCTGTATGTTCAAGTATGATGGTACTGTTGCCTCACAGGAAATTTTCTTTGGAATAGATGGTTGTTTCCACTGATGGTTCCTGGTAAAGTGTGTTTCTGGGTACTGAGAGTTGGCAGTTAGGAATGGGAATAGGCTAGGAGTTCAAAGGAAGAAGGCGGGCAGAAAGTTTGACCATAATCAGCTTATTTCTGTCTCCATGAAATGGGATCAGACAGAGAAAAGAGGTCACCTTTAGTGAAGGGTCTACTATAGTGTTGGGGATGAGACTGTGGGTTTGAACCCAGAGGGAGGGAGTGGTGAAGGTCTTCAGTTAGCTTGCCTTTTTCCATGGCCTGCTCAACTGGGGGGGGGGTTGTTTTTGTTTGTTTGTTTGTTCATATTTTATAAGGAATGCCTGCTGCTGCTGTTGAAGATTCGGATACTGGGGTGTGTTGGGGGAAGGTTGGAAGAGAAGGTCTTTGTGGTTCACTGGGCATGAAGGCAGACAGGAAAAAAAACCACAGAAGGTGTCCTGCTACAGAGCTGGAGGAAGACTGAGGAAATTGGGCCTGGAGGAGCAGAAAAAGAGGTGGAGATCTCCAGGTAGTCTAATCTTAATCCCTGTCAGAAGTGGCTTTAGGGTTAGCTGGTGGTACCTGATAGAGTTGGGACCAGGAATAAGCAATGAGTGTAGAGAGAAAGGATAGGAAGGAAATCCACAGTACATGAGGCTAGAAAAGGTAGTTTTAAAATCCACACTGTTTCTACTGGGAAAATTGAAATAAATTATATAAATGCACCATATTTGAGGAGAACACTATTTGCTATTGAGGAAGTCTATCATTCCCATCATTACTCTGCAGAAAATTGTTAATAAATGGATCTGTATTTGTTCCAAGGCAGAATAGCCTTTGCATTAAGAGAATAATTATGCATCTTGATGCCAGAGTAATACAGTTTCATAGCATCTAGAATAAACAGGAGACTAGGCTTCATCTTGTGTCTTGCCCTTTCAACAGAAGAGGAAAGAGTAACCACAAGAGCTCTCTACTTTTCGCAGTCAAGTTGTGCTTCTGGTTTCTCACATTTTGGCTTAGTCAAGTTGAGCTTCTTCAGTGTCAGACTGGCTTACAGCTATTAAGAGAGAAAGACTAGGTATTGCTAAGAAAGAAGCAAACAAAAACTGGATAGGGGGAAAAAGGCAATCTACAAAATAATTGCTTCACCTCTTAATGATTAAGTTGTGTCCATGATGTTGTGGGAGTAAAGCAATTAACAGTGGGATCATGGCTGCTAAAATAGCTTTTAAACTCCTTCAGAGACAGTGAGGGCAGCCAGCATTTGTTTCCTTATTTATATGAAAATTTAGCTGTATTTCATTTTATTTTCAATATTAAATCAACCAAAATCCTCCTAAGAAATTACTCTAGTGTTTAAAGTCATACACTTAAACACTACAACTATCTTCTCATAGATAATCACTGCTTCATGGGATTTCATCATAGAGACTTTAATTTTATGCTTTTTATATGCAAATTCTACAGATTAACATGCGCTTCAGTAATGGTTTGTTTTTTCATTAGCTTATTACCTCTACTATATTATGATTTTGTGTGAAATATTTGAAATAGTGTTTTTAAAATATGAATTTTATATGAAATAACCTAATAGTTTCTCTAGTTTTAATTTTAATATCCATTTAATGATCTAGGGGAATAGGTTATTTTTAGAGTGGATTGAAAGTTCTGACTCATGCTTTTGGGTGTGTTTATGTCTAAGTGTTAACATAAAAGCAATGTGTTTGTGTTTGGGCTTCTACACAATCCTTTAAATATTTTTCTATTTGGCCCTTTTTACTGATCCAAACAACAAATATATAAAAACTTGAAATCGTTTTTTATTGCCCCTTAGTATTTCATGGTCTTGATAAGCATTTCAAACCTTATATTAGTGTGCATAAGTGCATCTCCATCCCAGACTGCATTTGACTGTTCAGAAGGTACTTGTTTCCCAAACTGGTTGTATCAGTTTGCACTCCCACCAGCAATGGAGGAATGTCTTCCTTAAACCACATCCTCTGCAGCATAAGCCAGTTTCAGTGTTTTTGATCTTGGCCATTCTGACAAGCATAAGATGGAATCTCAGAGTTGTTTTGATTTACATTTTCCTGATGGCTAAGGATGTTGTTCATTTCCTTAGGTGTCTTTCCATCATTTAAGATTTATCTTTTGAAAGTCCTCTGTTTAGGTTTGTACCCCATTTTTATTAGATTATTTATTCTTTTGATATCAAGTTTCATGAGTGCTTTGCATGTTTTGGAAATCAGTCCTCTGTTCGTTGTGGGGTTGGTGAAGATTTTTTGCCATTCTGTAGGTTGCCCTATTGTCTTCTTGACTGTGTCCTTTGCTTCTCAGTTCCAGGAGGTCCCATTTATTAATGGTTTCTCTCATTTTCTGTGCTACTAGGGTTATATTTAGGAAATGTTCTTCTGTATCAATGTGTTCAAGTTTACTTCTCACTTTCTCTTCTTTAAGGTTTAATGTGGTTGGCTTTATGTTGAGGTCTTTGGTCCATTTGGGCCTGAGTTTTGTGAATGGTGATAGATATGGATTTATTTTCATTCTTCTACGTATTGATATCCAGTCATGCCAGCACCACTTATTGAATATGCTTTCTTTTTTCCATTTTATATTTATAACTTTTTTTCCAAAATCAGGTGTTCATAGGTGTGTGGATTGGAATTTCTCAGAAAATTAGGAAACAATCTACCTCAAGATTGAACAATACCACTTTGGGATATATACCCAAAGGAAACTCATTCATACCAAAAGGGCATGTGCTCAACTATGTTCATAGCAGCATTATTTGCAATAGCCTGAACCTGAAAACAACCTAGATGCCCCTCAACTGAAGAATGGATAAAGAAAATGTGGTACATTTACACAATGGAATATTACTCAGAAGTAAAAAATAATGATAGTTTGAAATTTGCAGGCAAAGAAATGGATCCAGAAAAAAAAAACATTTTGAGTGAGGTAACCCAGACGAGAAAGACAAATATCATATGTATTCACTCATAAGTGACTTTTAGACATAAAACAAACAAACAAAAAACAGCCTACAATTCACAATTCTAGAGAACCTAGACAGCAAAGAGGACTCTAAGGGAGACATACATGGATTTAAATAGGAAGAAAAAGACAAGATCTGAATAAATTGGAAGTATGGTGGGTCACGGAAGAGGGCAGAATGGAAGAGGGGAGGAAGGGAAGGGAATGAAGAAAAATGTATAATGCAATAAAACAATAAAAAGATACTTGTTTTGCTTTTAAACAAAGTATCAAACCTGTGTTTTGGAAGCATGTGAAGGTGAAGAGGAGAGAAGGGATGTAAAGGGAATACAGTAAGATAATGACCAGGCAAATCCACTAGACCTTGGCCTTCCATCAGTCACCAAGTCCTGGTGAAGAGGTGAATAGGCATTAGGGTGGGGAGGAGAAAGAGATGGAGGGAGGAGGGATGGAGAGAGGGAAGAGAGAGAAAGAGAGAGAGAGAGAAAGTGAGAGAGAGAGAAAAAAAGATAGATTTATGTTATAAAGTTTGTAACCCCCCCAAAATGTCCCAATATTCTTGGGAGAAATTTAAGCTCCCTGATGTATGAGCAGCTAAGGCTTTCTCCATCTATTTATAAGTAGGCTGAGGCCACAAATTTGCTGTGGGCTGGTATCTGTGATTGATAAAAATATCTGGAAAGAAAGTCTTAAACAAATGTCTCCATCCACAAAGGAATATTTAATAATAATGGTTAAACAAAGATCTAGAAAGAATGATATGTGACACATAAACTGCAAGAGACTTGATGATTGGGAAGCATCGTGCTATATAATTTTCAAAGCAGTGAACAATAAAAAAGCATTAAAAAAGCAATAAAAAGAATTCTCCAGATTGGACTCAAATTTTAAATAATTCACCATATTTCCAACCCTATATTCTCTTTCCTCTTTCCTCTGACAGTAAAGAAGACTTTAGCATACTTACCAAACCAAATGTGTGTGTATATGTGTGTAATTGCAATTCCTCTATGTTTTTTGTAGAGTTGCTAGTCTTCCAACTGCAAATGTTTAGTCGCAGCAGATTCACTTAAATATTGAGATAAATTCTACTATCAGTTGCTACATTTCCTCCAGGGCTCTTTATTTATTTATTTATTTATTAGATTTCCCAAATTGTATGTTTGGTTTAAATAGCTTCAGGGTAAAAAAAATACAGTAAAATTCCATTAGTTAAAAATATAATAACCAGCATCAGCATCATGGAAACACAAGCGTAAAACAGCATGAGCATGCACATAAACACACAGCCATAACTAGAGCACTCCCCTGAGACAGCCATAGCACAAAGACGAACTGTGCCAAGCCTCAGAGCTGAGGAAGCCAGAGCTCAGGGGAGTCACATTTGGAACTAATGTTAAAGCATTCCTTGTAGGCTCTTTCTGAGGGATGTTGCTCTCTACACAGAGGAAAATCAGCAACTTTTAACAGAACTGATTGTATTTGGCAAGAGAGTTAAGATGAATACAACTTCAAAACTTAAAAAAAAAAAATCCATCAAAAGAAAAGAACTCACAAATGTCTAAATAGGTACGGGCTCTTTTCAGGTTCTTTTAATGATGTAGGAAGAGGAAGCAGAGGGGGAATGAAAAACGCAAATGTTTGTGTGTATTTGTGTATATTAGAGCAAGTGGCTTCAGTATAAACCAGTGTTCAAGAAGAGGAAATAGATACGTAAATGTGTGCATCTTGATTCTACACACATACACACACACACACACAGAGAGAGAGAGAGAGAGAGAGAGAGAGAGAGAGAGAGAGAGAGAGAGAGAGAGAGAGAGACGTGGAATGTCTATGCAATCATGAGAATCAAACTGAATATTATTTTTATTATCCTGCTTTTCCTTCCAGCTTAAATCTAGCATTTAACATGATACAAATGGTTTGCTAGGTCTAGGACCTGCCTGCCTGTTTCTTTCTTGTCACTTCTCCCACACTCCACACAGTTTTTAAAAATCTACTAAATTTGCTATAAAACAAATGAATAAATCTTTGATCTCCACTAATGTAGGTCAGTGGTAGAATGATTATTAACATGTCAGAGTGTTTCAATATTTGTTACCTAAAGTGAGAGAGACCAAGGAATCTTCCCGTTCACTTCCTCTTCCCTCTGACTGATTATAAAATAGGATTCAGGACTCCTGCTTTGTTTCTGTCATAAGATAGGCTCACGTCAGAGCACCAAGGCTAGGCTGGTTTTATCTGTCCTCACAGCCCCTGCCATGAGTATTTATGATGTTGCTTGGCAACTGCACATTTATCTGGGTGTCCCCTACCCTGTGAAATGTTTCCCGAAGCAGAAGCCATGTCTGCTATTTGGATCTGGGCAGTCCAACAACTGGTGTTATCTGGACGCTGATTCAAGCTTCAGATTACCCATTTATCCAAAGAGTAGCCAGCAAAAATTGACAATGTGAACTGAATTATGTTATCATTACTTCAGTGTTTCAAAATCTCCAGGACTGATATAACTGAATTTATTTTACCATGGTTATTAATAAATGCCCACAAAATTCTGGCCCTAACCATCCAGATCTTATTTTACTCACTAGCTCCTATTCCTTTGTTTGTGTTTCAAATTAACTCTTGCTTTGAAATTTTTCCTATTACATTCTTTCTGCTTAGCAAGTTTTTCGCCTTAAAGTTTTCATAGCTTTCCCCCGTCATTTTAGATTTGGCTCCTATGACTCATTCTGTAACTAAACTCATATTTAGTGTTTTATAATCACGTCAGCATTTTCTGGTAATAAAGAGTGAAAGTTGCAATACATGTCCAGTTGATTAGCCTTTATTGTGATTGAGAATATATGGTCCAAATCTATGTGAGTAGGTTAGCTGACAAATTGTGATAAAGTATATTCCTTTTAGGAATGATGTGGACCTTCTAGAGTGTTGTATTTTTTTTTTTTTGATTTTTCTAGACAGGGTTTCTCCGCAGCTTTTGGTTCCTATCCTGCAAATAGCTCTTGTAGACCAGGCTGACCTCGAACTCACAGAGATCCACCTGCCTCTGCCTCCCAAGTGCTGGGATTAAAGGCATGCACCACCACCGCCCGGCGAGTCTTGTATTTTTTATTTCTTCTTGTTGGCTTAAATGAACACCAAAGAAATAGTTATCTCCAAATCTGCAATGGTTGGATAAAAAAGGCAATATTTAAAACTTCCAATTTAATACAAAGACTTTGTCCTTGTGTTTTGCCACATTATAATGGGTCTATGATG
The DNA here is from genome assembly GCF_000317375.1 of Microtus ochrogaster. NCBI lineage: Eukaryota > Metazoa > Chordata > Mammalia > Rodentia > Cricetidae > Microtus > Microtus ochrogaster. The sequence continues at coordinate 55,787,002 of NC_022011.1, read as the reverse complement.
GTCCATCCTAACTTCAGTGACATTATTGGAATTCATTCTACCCCTCACATTGGTTACTTTCTTCATGAATATTTTTCTTGTTTATACAGTAATTTATTATATTTCTACATGCTTCCTTCTCTCCTCATACATAGGCCATGCTTATCACTACCCAGAATATCTGATTCTTTCTTTCTACATTTTTTGCTCGCTGACCACCAGCTAATGAAGTAGCCCTAGGAAGCTAAAGTGTCTGAAGCAATATAGAGTTTATAGAACTTTCATTAAAAGCTAAATTCTACCATGATATTATAGAAGAGTAAAATAAATGTTAAATTTTATTAGAAAAACAACTTAACTTTAGTAACTTAAATATAAAAAGGAAATGAATTTTCATATTCTTCTATATTTCTGTGTAAGCCTATTTCATTTTATTTTTGAGTCTCTTCATGATTAAAACCTTTCTAGTAGTTCAAAATGATATTGTGATAAAGAGGCCAGAGAAGTCACTGCTGTAGATGCTCTCTCTGACACTATCTACATGCCTTTTGGAAAATTAATAAACAATTCCATAATTTATTCACATATTTGTTTTTAACAAAGTAAAATGAATCAGATGAATGATTCATTTCCAGCTGAGTTTTATCCCGTCCCCATAGTTATTGTGCTGTATAGGGCAATGGGACTCTGTAAATGAGCATGGAAGACACAATGGATAACAATAAAACAGATGCTAAGAGAACTGGAAAGTACTGCCTTTCATTGTGAGTCAAAAGTGCTGAGTAGCTTATACGGGTTCAGGGGAGCATATGTAGCAATATAAAACATTGCATATAAGTTCAATTTCATAAACCGTAATAACTAATAATGAGGTTTCTGAATAGAAGATACAGTTTTAGCTTATTTTGGTGCTTTTGATTTTCAAGGAAATTCAGTCTCTTATAAAGACAAAGATATTAATACGTAAAGAGTATACAAAAAGGTAGTGGTAGCTGGGGGAATAATGTGACATGGACTGGGATTCTATGACACATGAAAGACATGTCAATGCATACTTAAGTCAACTGTTCTTACATGCCAGCTTGGCTCTCCATGATGCACTAAATTTACCATTCCAAGCTACATTCTAGTTTGTAAATGACTAGAATTAAGTTGTATGTAGTAGCCTTCAGATGCTGCAAATAGCCTACAGAGTTTAGACTTTTAATAACAAAACAGCAGGAAAAAAATCTATAGAGAAAATTACATTATCATTAAAATGTGGAGACTATAATTCTTACTCTGTACTAGCAACACTATATTCATTATTGTTATTATTATTATTATTATCTTGTATCTAGAAAATATTTTACTTATTGTGTCTGTTCCTTTGCTTTCAAATTATCAGTTGTTATTTTGCAAAGGTTTTCTTAGTTACAAAGTGCTTATTGTTTCTTTGGTTATTTATTTCTTGGTAATTTGAAAAAATTGCTCCAGAAATGTCAAAAATCAAGAAAAATCTTATCAGTAGGAGATTTTGTTTACATGACTTGGAGAAAGTACTTCAAAGACAGTACCTGAAGGCGTTAATTAAGACAACAGTAACACATCCACACAGTGTCTTTAGTCATTTATGTAAACCGTCAGGACCGTAAATATTATTTTCTCCTAATTTTCGTTTTAAAAGTGGATTTGAAATGCTTGAGCATTTCATAGCTGTTAGACTAAAATATATAATTTCTTTAGCATAATAATATTACCCAAAGAGAAAAAGATTAGGAGACAGAGACAGAGACCCACATTGGAGCACTGGACAGAAATCTCAAGGTCCAAATCAGGAGCAGAAGGAGAGGGAGCACGAGCAAGGAACTCAGGACCGCGAGGGGTGCACCCACACACGGAGACAATGGGGATGTTCTATTGGGGAACTCACCAAGGCTAGCTGGCCTGGGTCTGAAAAAGCATGGGATAAAACCGGACTCGCTGAACATAGCGGACAATGAGGACTACTGAGAACTCAAGAACAATGGCAATGGGTCTCTGATCCTACTGCACGTACTGGCTTTGTTGGAACCTAGGCAGCTTGGATGCTCACCTTACTAGACCTGAATGGAGGTGGGCGGTCCTTGGACTTCCCACAAGTCAGGGAACCCTGATTGCTCTTCAAGCTGATGAGGGAGAGGGACTTGATCGGGGAAGGGGGAGGGAAATGGGAGGCGGTGGCGGGGAGAAGGCAGAAATCCTTAATAAATAAAAATAAATAAATAAATAAAAGTTATCATTAAAAAAATGACAGTAAAATCACAATTTCTTTCCTATCTTGCCCCATTTTCCCCTTATTCATTTAAAATTAAGAAGTTCATTCTCCTGCCGGCTGCACTGGGAACGAATTTCAGTGCCTCCCAGATGGAAACTGCATCCCTGATCTCTGGCGCTGTGATGGCGAAAAGGACTGTGAAGATGGCAGTGACGAAAAAGGCTGCAATGGTACCATTCGACGGTGTGACCAGAAAACCAAGTTTTCCTGCAGGAGCACAGGTGAGCACAATTAACATCCCTGGAGCAGAACCTTTGGGCTCAGCCTCCATCCGTAGCTCCTTCTCGGAAAAGGATGTTTAGTTTTTAGTAGATAAGCTCACATCTTCTGTGGAGTAGTCGTGAAATATCTAACAGAAACATTCTAGATCCAACACCATCCTATCAATGTACTCTTTATGATCTCATGGAGGAAACTGAAGTGTTTAACTTGCTGAAATTTACAGACCCTGAAGAGTAGAATGTAATTCTGAGATCAATGTATTTAGGTTCAGAATCTGAAATGGAATCTCACGGTCAAAAGGGCATGTGCTAACCTACATAGTAATGCCGTAGATAAAATCCTCCCAAAATGAAAATGTCACTGGGAAGGGTAGGTAACACATGTTAATTTACATCTACTTTCCTAGATTTCATTGCCATTGCTTGGCTCCTGCTGTTTGCCATTTGAAACTGATTATTTTTAGTGTCATGGGCCATACTGTTATTTTCCATAAAGGTGTCTCTTATGACATTTCCACTTTTCCCTACTTACAGAGAGTTCTTCTTGAGATCTCACTTATTGATTTCTCTTTCTATGACTGATGATGAGATAATGTTAAGAAAAGAAATAATTCATTGTGTTGTTAGGAGGCCACTTGTTAGTTCTTGGCTGTTCAGCCCAAAATAATCACACAGAAACCATATTATTTAAATCACTGTTTGCCCATTAGTTCTAGCTTCTAATTGGTTAGCTCTTACATATTAATTTAACCCATTTCTCTTAATCTGTGTATCTCCATGTGGCTCTGGCTTACCAGCTAAAGTTCTGGCATCTGTGTGTAGAGGGACTACATGGCTTTTCTTCTGCTCACCTTCCTTCTCCCAGCATTCAGTTTAGTTTTCCCTGCCTAACTAAGTTCTACTTTGGTATAGGTCCAAAGCAATCCTTTATTAACCAGTGGTATTTACAGAATACAGAGGGAAATCCCACATCATCATTATCTTTTGTTTAACTGTGAAACTCAACCATTGAAAGAGTCTCTGATAGGTTTCATATTAGAGTCTCCTGTGGGTTTCACAGTACATTCTAAGTTACTCTACAATTTCCCTCTATAGTGCAATTGCCCAGGTAGTTTAACCATAGACTCTCAGCTCCCCACTCCTTTTCTATATTCCAAGCAGGTAAGGGGGTAGCACAGCTCTTTACAAATAGAGTGGGGAGATTGTGGCTGATGGCCATTTGAAGACATAGAGCCTTATGTCTCTTACCCAATCACACCACATTTGTGGCTGATGGCCATTTGAAGACATAGAACCTTATTTCTCTTACCCAAACACACCACATTTGTTAACCTCAAACAAAGAAATAAGAAGAAATACTTGTTTTTGTCATAGTGTATACAAATAGATCCCCCTATACTTCATTCCTATTGAAGATGATATGTTTCACAACTGGTAACTTTCCAAACAACATTTCTTCATACATTTTATTTTTAAGTTTTAGATAATTTGTTATATGAGTACTGTATTCATACCACCTCCATTCTCTTTCCAATCTCTCCTATGGTCCCAACCTCAACTATTTCAAATTTATGGCACCTCTTTTCTTTAATTGTCACTATTGTTAATTGTGTCTTTCTATGTGTATTACCTATATAACTACAACCTACTGTGTCTATTTACTATTGCTCATATATGATTTTGGATTGACTATTTGGTATTGGATAATCAGTGAGGGACTTTGGCCTAAATCTTTCCTTCTTTGAACTCATTAATTGCCTGTAGCACTTTATCTATGGACGGGGCATTGTGAGGTTTCTGCCATCTACACTGGAGTATCAAGTGGTTTTGTTTAGTCAGCCATTTTGTAAAGATGTCCTAAGTTCCATCCCATTTTATAAATATAAGACAATCTCTAACACACTTCCTTATCCTCTTGCTCTTTACAATCTTTTTGTTCATTCTTCCACAATGTTCCATTAGCTGTATGTATAGGAGTTGCATTCAAGATACATTAGGTAGTTCTCTGCAGTGTGACTAGTTGTGAATTGCTGTGAGGGACTCCATTTTTGCAAAAGCAGGTTTCTTTGATGAGGGTACAGAGCTATGCTCTTTTACTGTTACAAGCATAGGTATTTAGAATGAAATTATAAATTACACTGAGGTAGGAAAATGACAGTAGTATACTCCTCTAGGTTCCACAGCCTCTCTAGATAGAGGAACATGGCTACAATACTGAATTCTCTCCTGTTTAGGGGGTCTTAAATTAAATTAGAAAGTTATAGGATACCCCAAAGATATAGTGCCACTATTGCAAGTTGGGGAATGTCTTGTCCTGCTGGTCATTGTTGTAGATCACAGGTTCACACTATTGTAGGAGACTCAGCTAGATAGGACTATTGAATGCTTTCATTGATGGCAGCACACACCACCTTCTTTACTATAAGTGCTATTCCTTGAGGAAAATCAAGCTTGATTGCTTCAATCCTGTGTTTAAATATGTAGTGTTGTAAGCAATAGTGACTTACATTTAAATTCTTGTACCTAACCAATGGCACCAGCAAAAGTCTATCTTGTTTTGTGTCTACTATACACTTATCTGGACTGTCCAGTAGTATCCATTAACTAATACAACCAATTGTGCACTCCAAGTAGCTGATAGAGAGAATGTTAAATTTCCCCAACTCAAAATAATCATTAGGTTTTTAGTACTGAATATGTCACTTGCCATAATCTATGCATTATGAATTGGTTAAAAGTGAATGCTATATTCCCTAAATACACATAATTTTGTGTGTCTATTTAAAAAAAATGTTAATGATCTGTCAAAGAGCATCATCCAGTCCAGTGCTTGCCTTGTAAGTCTGAAAACCTTAGTTAGAATCCGGGAACCCATGGAAAAAATATGAGCATATTGGCACACACTTGCAGTCCAGCACTGAGGAGATAGAGATGGGCAGGTATTTGCAGTCTCCCCGTCTCATGTACTTGGTGAGTTACAGGTCACTGAGAGACAATGACTTTTTTTCAAAATTGGATTCAGGCTGATGAATGATATTCAAGGTTGTTTGACTTACAAACACACACACACACACACACACAATGCAAAGTTATTTTAAAAGGGCTAAATAGCAGTATAACTTTTTTAGCTATAAAGTCAGCAAAAATTGTTTTTAACTTACATGAACAAAAATACATGTAAAAAGATAAATAATAAATGAGACATCTAGGAAAACGTAATTGAACATTGCATTGCGCTGTGCCTGATACCCTAATGTAGAGGTCTGTCTGCAATAACCTCTTATAGACTGCTTCCTGTAGATATAATTTAATTAAAAATACAGGTATGAGGATGGTGGTTGAAAATTATCAAAAAACTGAATTTTTAGTGGTGCTTTTATGAGTTTTGGACTTTATCTTTAATATATTTATATTAAAGATATTTATAACCAATTTGTCCAAGAGCATCAAAATTTAATGTGTAAAGGCAGGGTTGTGAAAAAGACTGATGCCTCCTTTTGAAAAAACAGTGAGGGAGGTGATAACTTACTCACTCAGTGTCTGAAATGTAATCTGTCCCTTAGCTGCAACAGAACACAGTGTATTAATATTTGGAAGTCATAATACACAACTCCACATTAACATTTTCTGTATAGACTTTTATGAACATTAGTGACACTAAAATAAATCGTGTATATAAGCACTGATCTAAAGTATGCATACAGTTATTGGCTTCTGAATTATCTATTTATTTGCTTAAATTATTAGTTTTACAAATGATAAGAACACAATGAACTTGAAGATTCATGTTTATTTTCAGAGCTATCTCAAATGATGGTTTGGATATTTAAAAGTTTCTAAGGTAATAAATTTATGTGTGTTGATTATAATGGTCTTTTTTCTACACAAATCTTTAAAAATTAGCTTTTAAATGTATAATAAATAAGAGCTGCTAATTCTTATTAAGAACAATGTGAGATGAAACACTGAAATAAAATATAATACAACCATCAATATTTCAGAGGCTCTTATCTCAAAGGACCAGTGTCCTGTCACCTCTGATCTCTCAAACCTGGACCTATGAATAGTATTAATTCTATAAATATCAGATTGGGTGGGAAGGGAAAATCCAAATCTTCACGTGGAAAGCCATTCTTCAGATTGGAAACAGAAACTTAGATTTAAATCACAAAGTGATGTCAATATCCCCAAGTGAGAAAAGAATGTGAAATTGACTCTGCCTTCCCATTTTAAGGAGTTTACATTTTTTTAAATTTTAGTTTATTCATTCTCTATGATAATAAAAATATGCTAGTAATTATTTTTTTTTGAAAAAATTTCCTCCTCCTCCCGCCTCCCATTTCCCTCCCCCTCTTCCCACTCCTTTCCCCCTCTCCCCACTCCTTTCCCCCTTCTTCTCCAGTCCAAGAGCAGTCAGGGTTCCCTGCCCTGTGGGAAGTCCAAGGTCCTCCCCCCTCCATCCAGGTCTAGGAAGGTGAGCATCCAAACAGGCTAGGCTCCCTCAAAGCCAGTTCATGCAGTAGGATCAAAACCCAGTGTCAGTTTTAAAAAATTGCAAAATGATACATACATGTACAAAGATATTCAATGCAGTTTATTTGTTTTGCTTTGTTTTCCAGGTAAAAATATAGAAGCAATGGATTTCCCATCAGAAGGGAAACTACTAGATAATTGCAGTATAGTCATGTAGTGAATTATTGTTATTCACATAAGAGAAAAGGAAATGACAATTTTCTTAGTTACGGTTTCTATTGCTGTGAAGACACATTATGAACACAGCAATTCTTAGGAAAACATTTAATAGAGTATCTTACACTTCAGAGAGATTCAGTTCATTATCATCTTACTATCAAGGTGGCACATGGCAACATGCTGGGGAGATAACAGAGTACTTACACTTGAATTTACAGGCAACAGGATTGGTCTCTCTCACTGAGTGTGACTTGAGCAATCATGAGACTTCAAAGCTCACCCCAGCAGTGACATGCTTCCTCCAAGAAGACCACACCTACTCCAACAAGGTCAAGCCTCCTAATAGGGTCATTCCCAATTAGTTTATGGGGGCTAATGACATTCTAATTACCACAACAGGCACCCCTTGCTTGCTATTAAAAGCACAAAGAAGTGAGATGTGGGGTAAATATTGATATATTAAATGATGAAACATACCAACAATAATCTAGAATATCTCAGATACTGAGCCAGGTCAAGTTGAGTGCTTAATCATGTTGCATTTGCAAACTAGTGGAAGAAGACAATTCTCAGCTCTTACAAAGCTGGTGACAGACAAGACTCACTACTTGAAGTCACAAACTGGAAAGGTAATCTGCATACCTTTGAAAGAAAAACTGGTATCTACATATGTCTGTAGTTTTACACACACACACACACACACACACACACACTTATTTGTTTATAGCACTTGGTAGTCACAGACTGAGCTAATGACCTCACTGAAGTCAAGTGTTTTTTTAAAAAAAAATGGAAAAGACAAAGTCTTGGCAGTTCAAGGAACTTGACTTTGTTTTATAATTTGCAATAATAAAAATATAGCAATGTTTGGAAATAAAATTCTATAAATACATGCGTTACTGAATAGAGAATGCTGGAAATTGGGGCTTGTGTGAAGTAGAGGCAGTGACACATGAAGATAGATACACATGAACAGATGGAAAGAAGAACAAAGCTCTCATCTTGTAAAATCTGCAAACTATGGCTGTAAGGTATGAGGAAAGCTTTATCTATGTAAATGAGTCTATAAAATCAGACACCACAGAATATATTATTCATGATTAAATGAAGCTCCTGGAAACTCATGAACTCTAGATGGACAGTTGTGGAGCCTGCGTGGGACCAAACTAGGCTTTCTGCATGTGGGAGACAGTTGTGTAGCTTGGTCTACCTAGAGCCCCTGGCAGTGGGACCAGGATCTATCCCTGGTGCATTAACTAGCTTTCTGAAGCCCATTTGCTATGGTGGGATGCCATGCTCAGCCTGGATACAGAGGAAAGGGACTTGGTCCTACCCCAACTTAATGTTTCAGGCTTCATTAACTCCCCATGGGAGTCCTTACCCTTGGGAGGAGTTGATGGGAGGTGGGTCAGGGAGAATGTGAAGGGAGCAGGAGGAGAGGTGGCAGTGAGTACTGTGGCTGGAATGTAAAATAAAATTGAAACGAAAAGTTAATAATTGAGTTTAAATAACATCAAACTAAACCTTCAACAGACAAAAAGCAAGTCAAATTTAAAAATGAAGTAAAATAAATCTATTTGTGTTTTTAAAGTGAAAATAACATAGAAAATAATAGGCCTGAAATGAATAAAACAGACATGCACACAAACACACAGCTACATGAACACACACATACCTATATACACACATATAATCATGCATACTCACATTCAAATAAACACATGTTCAGATACATATGCACACACCCTTGACAAGCAAATTGATTGCTAATATGAAGACTGAATCATATTATAATTAATTAACAGAAACTAGGTAGCATAAACAACATCCATTTCAAGACAATTGGTTCTCTTTTGTTACCACACTACCAATCCATATATAGTGGGCTTCTTGATGTTTAGGAACTCCATCCTCATGATTTTATTACTTCCCCAAAGCCCCATTTCCAAAACTCATAAACTAGACACTAAAATTTCACTATTAATATTGCAGAAGCAGGAAATATTTATTTCATGGCACCCTTAATAAGAGAAATGAAATGCAAAATTTTAATGAAATAGCAATACAATTTGGCATTATTTAGGTGGTAATTCACAATTTCAGGTGTGTGTGTGTGTGTGTGTGTGTGTGTGTGTGTGTGTGTTGGGGGGTGCACACATGTGGCTCTGAGAATGAGTGTCTAAATGTGATTTTTTAAAAATCCATCCACAATATTATCTCAAGTAATTTATCATATAGATAAATGTTTATGCATTTGAAGAGAGAAATTAAATACATTATCTTTTCTTTTAAGAAAAACAAATAATACTTCTGATAGGTTTAAGACACTACATTTGCAAAGACCCATATGCCCTTTGGCAAGCTCATAAAAATAAAATGACCTTATGTTTCAAAGTCATCTTTCAAATTACAGAAAAAAAAACATGAAAATTTTCATAAAATATTCCTTTGCTATAATTTTAATTAGACTTTAGCATTAAATATTTTAAAAACATGTATGTGAAATTCTAAAGAGATTAGTATTGCACATTTCTAGAAAGCACACTTTTCAGTGTGTGTATGTGTATTTGCAATCATTCCCCTAGAAGATTCACGAAGTGCAAACTGAAAAGGATTCAAGCAGAAGGTAAGAGCACCATCCTTAGGCTGGAAAGGGCAAGGACTGGGTGGAATATAGAAGGAGAGAAAACACTGGTTAGTGTGTAAACATCCTCACTCTCCGTTTCTTGTCCACCTCTGAGAGGAGATGGGTAGTCTCTGCCACAGATCCTAGACTGTGTATGATTCTTCATTATAGAGCTACTTTCAATGCTGCCATGATGACAGACTGAAACCCCTAAGGACATGAGACAACATGCTTAATTACTCACTTTAACTTCTCCTCACAGGTATTTTGGGCTCAGCACTGAGAGAAGTAGCTACTATGATCCATTTTGAAACTCAAATACTTTGGATCTCACAAATCACAGTAAATGTATTTAAAGCTTTATAGTTAGTTAAGTAGGAATGACTATCCTGTAAAACTGCCATAATGAATTTAAAGATAGGTTGTTTTTTTATAGCAGCAAATTTGGGCAGAATAATGGAGTTCACATATCTTCTCTGTTACCTTCCTTTATCCGGCTTCGTTCACTATCAATATCCTGCAACGGAACAGTGCATTTAATATAATTAGTGAATACGCAGCAATGAATCACACGACACTAAGACTGTGTGTTCCAGCAGCCTTCAGCCTTTGCTGTTGGTATTGTATATTGGTGGGATTAGAAAGTTTATTATGTTTTGTCACGTTATCATGCAGACTTCTCAGTTCCCCGCTAGGTTGTCTTTATCATCCCCTTTGCCCTTGAACCTGTTGTTCCTCTTACTGTCTGACCTTTTCCAGAATGTCACACATCTGTCGCCACACAATGCAGTGACTTTTCATATTTGTTTCATTTCCTTACAAGTGTGACCTTACATTTCTTCCACGTCTTTCCATAGCTTATTCATTCCTTTCTTTTTGCTCTGGAAAACAATTCACTCTCTGGTTATATCAACATGTGTAATTTTTTAAGGGTGCTCACCTACTAACGAATATCTTAATTTTTCTAAGTTTTCACAACTGCTAATTAAATTGAAGCAAACATTTATTAAAACTTCATGTATGGGCTCTTATGAGGAGTTATAAGAGATTGCCGATTTGAAAATTAAGCTACCCTGAGGTCAGGCAGAAGTGCAAATATTGTACATCCCTTGAGGTGGAGGTCTTTAGTGAGAGACTCATAACTTATCAATGCCATCTCTGCATCCCCATGAATACCTGTTGAGAATGGTGAAGGATGTGACAATTAGCATAGGCCTTTTAAATGAGAAAAAAATGAAACATTATTTTTATAATTATTTATTTTTTATTTTTATCATTTCTTGAAGATTTAATAAAAAAACTTGTCACATTTTTGTCTCTCTCTTAGAGGGAATAAGGGCTATGGCAAAAGCACAATGTAGGTATCTTTTTTTTATGGTATTTTTTCTTGATTAACTGCCTTTGTAGCGGTTGTTATCAATTGATGTTAAGTCATACTCTTTCCCACTAGATTCCATTTCAAGACACAACATACATTTACCTGTCAGGTCTCAAAGTCAGGTTAAGATTTATGTATAAAGTGACCCTTCAGAAATGATGCATCCAAACCAGCTGATGAGCTTGCGGCTCACCTTAGCTGGCATCCAGCTCCGTGCTGACCAGGCATGCCCTAATAATCCATTGCTGGTTCCTCTGAATCACAAAGCCTTGTTCTTATCTGAGTCTGAATTGTTTTGTTTTCTGTCCTAGTACTAGATCAGCAAAGACAGTATGAAATGTGAGTTTAACATGGGGCTTTAGACCTGAAAGAACCTTCCTCTTCTATAATCACCCGATGGAATCATTTCATTTATTTCTCACACAAATAATGTAGGAGTTTTCATTGTCTATGTGCCACAAAAACTAATATACTTTTTCCATTTCCTTTTCATGAGCATTGTGCATTTGTTGTTTATTTTCCACTGTGAAAATTGTAAGTCTTTGGCTGTGTGTTTATTCTGTCTAGGGTTAACCTGGCCCTGCTTGTTTTGTGTGGTTTGTTGTTCTTTTAAGGACATTTACAAAGAGATTCTAAGATATAATGTAGAAAAGAAATATTATCATTTTTTCTTGTTTTTCATTTTATTCCTTCACACTAATTATCATCCCCTCCTTAAACACATGTTGTCCAACAATGAGAAAAAGCAATCCTTTAACTTCATTCTTCCCTGTCTTCCACCTTCTCTTGTGCTGTGTACCTCGGTGTCTTTAGTTCTGGGTATCCTTTCATGCCTTGCAAGTCACCAGAAGTAATCCTGCCAGTCATAGTGATCTCTCTTGAGACCAGCTTTATACTTCAGCAATTGAGTGACTTCAGAAGATTTAGCACACATCTGCTCCAGTCTCCTGACACACAAAATAAAAATGATAAAACTAACAATTTATCAAATGCACAGTGACTGGAATACAACCTGCCCAGAGCTTCTCTGTCTGTCACTGTTACAGCCTAACTAACCTTTTATTGCACTTCTTGACCACAGGTCAGTCGATCCCAATGTGTTTTCTCTTACTTTGCCCTTACTTTCCTATTCTTATGTCTCACTCTTAAGGTTCATTCATTCTACTCTCTGTACACCTGACCTGGGATTTACAGAACTCATTTTATTAATAACATTAAGTATACAATGTGTCCTGATTTAAGCCAAATCTATTAGTGAAGCATCAGTCAGTACTCACTTTCAATATTTTCAGTATTTATTGTTAAAAAGAATATTGAATATTTTAACAAACTTCAGTACTGATCATATGGTTTTCATTTGACTTTATTTACCATAGTGCAAGCTACTATTATTACAGCTCCACAAATGAATTTTAATACATTTAAATATAGTATGTTTTCTAAGTAGGTGACCTAGTATTTTTTATTTTAACACTTATTTAGACATCTATTGCAGTATCATGCTATCTTTTGTAAAATTATTATTGATCCCTGGGTACACATTAAAATTCATAGGACTCATTAACAACATACAATCCAGAAATGATAATTAACTAGAAAACATAAAAATAATCAGTAAAAAAGAAATAATTTGCAGCAAAAAATACCACCACAATAACTACAACAAAACACAATTACACAGGAAAAAATATACTTTGCCCAGTGTGTTTTCTACATGCTGACTTTAAAAGCTTGGGGGTAAGCAATCAGTTTTTTTCTTAAATCAGAAAAAAGAAAACATTTATACATATTCTATCGGTGTGTACCAAAGTTAGCAGAACTTTTAAGAATTTTTGTTATTGTTCTTTAATATGAGTTTGTATTAATTCGTTGAGATTTTCTTGCAAATGTATTTTGATCACATTCACCCCTTTCCTGCACCTGCTACCAGAGCTCCAAAACCCACCCCGTTTTCTTGTACTCTTTTTTTATGACCTAATAAATTCAGTTTGTGCTTCCCATAAGTAAGGGAGGGGGGGTCACCCTTTAGATGATGCTCAACCTTAAAGAGCTCATACTTTTAAAGGAAACAGATTCTCTCTCCCCTGTAAAGAGGCAACTGTTTACAGCTCTTCAGTGGGAGAGTTATTGAGACCTGATTCACTGCTAAAACGTTGTCTGGCTTGATCTTGTTCATGCTTTTATCAAGCAACAATAGCTACTGTGAGTTTCTAAGTTCAGTGGTCCTGTTATATCTAGAGGACTTTGCTTTCCCATGACCTCATTCCCTTATAATTTTTCTTCCCATTCTCCCTGCATGGGCCCTAAGCTTTGTGATGGGGTGATAGAGCTGTCTCAGTTCTGGCAGAGCCCTCTCTAATCACTTGTTCTCTGCCCATTGACCAGTTGTGAGTTTCTGCATTACCACCATCTACTACACACAAAGAAGATCCCTAATTAGGTCTGTGATCTTAAATATAGGTATAGAGTTATGTTGTGGGAGCTACGGGCTGTGTTCCTGCCGCCCCAGCTCCTGGTCGCCTGGCTAGCTTATGCCCCGAAATAACAACACACAAACTGTATTCTTTAAACACTGGTTGGCCCATTAACTCTAGCCCTTACAGGCTAATTCTCATATCCCAATCAACCCATCTCTAATAATCTGTGTAGCATCAGTCTTACCGGGAAAGATTCAGCATGTCTGACCTGGCAGCTTGCTTCAAGGAGTCTGCCCAGGAGAGGGGAGCAGGGCCTCTGAGCTCACTTCCTCTTCCTCCCAGCATTCTGTTCTGTTTACTCCACCCACCTATGTTTTAACCTATGAGGGCCAAGCAGTTTCTTTACTTTTTAACCAATGACCTTTTTCTATCAGAGTTATGACTTTACAGGATACTTTGGTGTTATTTCCAATTAGAAACCATGAGTTTTTGGTGAGATGTACACTACAAGAAATAAGTTTTCTCCTATGCAGTGAATCTTAAATTTAATCACAAAGCAGTTGGCTATATTAACGACATTCATGCCACTGTTGTTCACATAGACAATGTTCTTCCTACACCAATCATCGCTATAGTTCATAGGATTCACAGGTGAATAAACTCTTGATACCTTTCTTACTAGACCACATAGCACCTGTGGTACCATAAAGATTATTTAACAAGAAGGAGGCTTTGTAATCAGCACCAACCACCAACTTGATTTATCCATGTTTTGCAACAAGTGTATGGTATCTGGTGCGGGAGGTCTTTCTATGTGTTGCTTTTATTGGTTAATGAATAAAGAACTGGCTTAGCTTATAACATTGGAAGAGGAAGACAAAGTTGGAGAGATGCCATGGAGTCGAAAGAGTCAGACATGCTGAAACTTTGCTGAAGGTACTGCCATGTGGCAATATACAGATTAATAGAAAAGGGGCTAAATTGATATAAGAGTTAGACAATAAAAAGCTAGAGCTAATGGACCAAACAGTGATTTAATTAATACAGTTTCTGTGTGATTATTTCGGGTCTAAGCTAGGTGGGCTGCGAGGACGAACAAGTGGCTACTCCCCACAAAAGGTATCTTTAGCAATAATGTTCTTGTGATGTGGGCAATCAAGGACAGTAGCAATAGTTTATATTGTTTTAGAGGTCATTGGGACACATCTACTAACATGATAAAAGGCATCCCATTCCAGACATCCTATGGTATCTAAAAAGAGCATTATGCCCAGTTAATCCCATATCTAAAGATCCACCTGTGAGTGAGAATATGTAACATTTATATTTTTCAGCCTTGGATACCTCAGTCAATAAGTTTTCAGTTCTGATTATTTACCATCTCATTTCATAATTTCTTTTTTTTCTTTAGAGTCAAATAAAATGCCATTGACTATGGACGCCACATTTTCATTATATATTTATTGCTTGATAACCATTTTGGTTGTATCTAATACTTAGCTATTGTGAAGAGAGAAGCTATGGATACTGGGAAATAGTCTTTTGGGTGTATGCCCAGGTATGGTATAGTAGGGTCATATGGCTTATCTGTTTCTAGTTTTTTGAGGAGACTGCACACTGATTTCTTAGAGTCTGGCAGTTTACCCTCCCTGCAGCAGTTCATGGGGTTCCCCCATTCCCAGCATCCCATGCAGCATTTGTCACAAGTCATGTTTCTAATCTTAGACATTCTGACTGGGATATGGTGAACACCAGTTTAGATGTTTAGCCATTTTATTTTTTCTCGTGAGTACCTTCCACTCACTCCCATGACACAATTTTTGATATTGTTGTTTTCTCGTTGTTTAATTTTTTAACTTATTTGTATATTCTCTACACTAATCCACGGCTAGAGATATTGTACATGGTTTTCATTTTGTTTTTCTATTCTGTAGGCCACGTCTTCAACTAATTAGCATTTTCCTTGGGAGTACAGAAGTATTTCAGTTTCATGAGGTGCCACTGGTCAATTGTTGGTCCTGTTTTCTAGGTTATCAGAATTCTATATAAAATTCCTATAGACTAAAATGTATTTTCTTTTTTTTTTTCCACTAAGTTTCAGGTCTAAAACTGAGTATTATTTTGATTTTTTTGTTTGTTAGTTTTGTTTTGTTTGTTTTTGTTTTTTGTTTTTATTGACTTTTTGAGACAGGATTTCTCTGTATAACAACCCTAGTCCTGGAACTCTCTTTGTAGACCAGGTTTGTCCTTTAATTCACAGAGATCTGCCAGCCTCTGCCTCCCTAATGTTGGGATAAAAGGCATGTGTTACCACACTCGGCTCTTAATACTGATTTTTTTGTATGTTCTAAATTGACTTTTGTGCATTGTGAGCATGAATGATCAAGTTTCTTCACACATAGATGCCAAATTTTCTTAATGACACTTGTTCTTGCTTTTCTCCTGTTTGTTGTGCTTGATTTTGTGTCGTTAAAATTCAGGTGTCTGTAAGTGCATGGATGAATATCTGAGCCCCCAAACCTCTGCATCAATCAACATATCTGTTTTTGTGCTGAAACCATGCTACTTTGGCTACTTTGCTTCTAGAGAAACCTAAAATCAGGATGGGCATTTTCAAGTAGTGTTTTTTAGTGTTTAGAATTATGATGGCTATTTGTGACTGACACTCTCTTATGAAGCAACTTTCATAATCATTTCCGGATAAATAGATTTTAAAAAGTGTTGAGGTGCTAAGGTTACAAATATAAGTGAATTGTTACTTCCCCCAAAATAAAGCGTCTGCCTAAATTTCAGCTTGGATCAAAACTAATGGTGTTTGCCTAAATTTAGGACTGTAAAAGTAACCAACACACACAAAATATGTACTTTAAAGTCTATTTCTGAAGTTATTATATACTTTGAACTATTTACAGAATCCCTTTTTATTTGATAATTTAGGAGATAATTTGAAACTAAAGAAAACATTAATGCTCAGACTCTAAGAGCAGTTTTAAACTGGGAAGAATGTTCCGATGCTGTCACAAAAAA
>NC_022011.1:55631996-55770266 GCF_000317375.1 Microtus ochrogaster | reverse complement strand
AAAAAAAAAAAACAGCTACTGAATTATCAGCAAATAGATTTCTAGCTAATAACAAGTAATTCTTTCTCTGACAGAAATGATACTGGCCATTCATTACTGTGATCTAATTACAAAATTCAGATGCATTTTCTTTTCATTCCCTTAAGGGAGATGCATCAACAATGCCTGGGTATGTGATGGAGATGTTGACTGTGAAGATCAATCTGATGAAGAAGACTGTGACAGTTTCTTGTGTGGACCACCCAAGTACCCTTGTGCCAATGACACCTCCGTGTGCCTGCAGCCGGAGAAACTCTGCAACGGGAAAAGGGACTGTCCAGATGGGTCAGATGAAGGCGACCTTTGCGGTATTGCTTGTTCTGTCCCATTTTCTTCCCTCCAGACATTAGGCCATTTTAGTTTCTTCACATCTACCTCTTATCATTGCACTCTTTCATTCCTTTTATTCCTTTCAAAAGAAACCTTTTGCACTGAAGCTGACACAAAATTTTTAAGCAACTAATGGCCTCATAAAATATAACAAATATGATCCAGAATTTCTGAAAACAACAGCAAAAAAGAAAGAAAAACCTAGATGATGCATTACCAGTTGCAGGGCTCTCTACGTATTTCATCTCTAGCTTCTGACTACAGTTTCTTTTTTATTATTAGATTTTTAAAAATAAAATACCAATCAAAATTCCCACTCCCTCCCTCATTGCTGAGCCGATTACTGTCAGAAGTCATTAAGAACAGGAATTCTTCTCACTGGTGACCTGTGGGGTGCAGCTCCCCACCACTGTGCGGATGTTGAGTCTTCAAACCCTACAGGAGAAACTGTGTTTTTGTTTGTTACAGCAAATGGGGAGAAGCTGGATAATGAGACAGACTGAGTATTGCCTGAGTTGCTATGCTACTATCTCTGTCTGGATGTCTTTGAGGAATCATTTCCCTGAGTATGCGTATCTAGTTAAACAATCAATGCAACAGACGTTAAAAGAACTTGGAATAATCAAACCGTGCATATGAAGGAAAATATGTTTTTCGTTCTTCAGAGATCAGAGATTTATATTGTAGAGGATTTAGGGATTTAGATATGTTTGCTAAACCAGGCTGAAGGAGGCATCTGTTCAAAAGTCTGAAGAATGATCAGAACAAGCAGTCCCTGGAGCTATGTACAATAATGACTAGGAAAGAAGGACTAAATTGACTGATCCAAAGAGTGAAAGGTTATAACTGCCCTGGAGTTGTGTTTCTACACAACTGAGCATCATAGTGAGTTGCATTATGTGAAAATGATCATCACTGCATGTTAAATTGTATGTAATAAAACAGCCACTCCTTCAAAGAGTCTATAATTCTATAAGATTATCTTGAAACAGTAAAACTAATATACAAGCAAAATAGATAAAAATGAATTCAAACAGCAAATTAATTAAAGCACTACAAAAAACTCTTCATGGAATAGATGATAAATTTCCCTTTTCCAAATCCATTTCCTTCTCTTAACATCTCATTATGCCAACTAAGAGACAAGTGAAGATGAAAAGTAGAAAGATGTATCTAAGGCATCCACAGGAGGTAGAGAAATAAAAGGGGCATCTGTAATAAGAGTACCATAAGAATGTTAGGTTTAAATAGAAGATGCTGTGTAAAACCCAAAACAGATGAAGTCCACTGGTCACTGGTTTAGCTCAAATCTGCAAAATAATAACAGTAAGTCCACACTGCTTAAAGGGAAAAAGAGATGTTCACTTATGTTCCAGTAGGCAGCATCTTCCTCATGAAAATTGCACTTTTCTGGATTTTCCAGAGGGTAATTCTCCTCTTAACTTTGATTCATCCTTGAGTCCAAATTGACTACAACTTTAAAACCACGAGTTAACGTCTGTGCTTGTAGCCTGAAAAGGAGATGAGATTGGCGTTTCTTTCTTTGGCATTACATCAAGAGTAGTTTACATGCAGAAATGTGATGGTAACCCAAAATACAGGAGACAAACTTCTGTCCAGAGGAAGCAGTATTTCATATAGAACTGCATATGGCATCGTCTGTTCTCTCAGAAGACATGGCCAGGATGGATGTAAAGAATGAGAACCAAGAGCACAAATAAGAACCAGAGTGGCTTCCTGTACTTACTTATACTCAAGATAATGAGTCCAAGACTGTAATCTCCTAGCCTTGTGGAGAGATTATTTTCCTGCCAGGTTCTGTGAATTACACAAAATGATTTCCAGTTTAACAACCTCTCTGTCTCTTGTCAGAAGCCATTTTTCACAAAGTCATGGGAGAACAAAGGGCAGGGGGTCCCTAGAGTTAGTTGGTAGAGCCAACAAGAATTGTCCCTTTGGATACGTGCATTTACAAGAGAAAGCTTCTGGTCCACCAAAAGACAGGAAGAAGGCTGTTCTTGGTGGCAGAAGGTTCTCAGAGGGGCAAGGAGTGATGGCTGTGGAGGGTCCACTATGTTACTTCTTATAACCATATGTGGGTTCAGACACCCAGCAAACTTTCTTTGCACACTGAACTCCTTCAAGCCATAATCTGTATTCACCTGATGGAGATTCACTAGAATTACAGGGCAGTGTTCTTCTTTGGCTGGTCCCAGAGGAAGGAAGTTGAGTGTTCCAGAGTGGTGGGGTATAAATTGCTTTTTTCTGAATGTGTGCCAGTGTAGTTGGTGTTCCCGAAGACCCAAAAGAAGCTGACCAGACTTTGGTTAGGGAGACAATATTGGTACAGTAATAAACAATTTTAAAAGAAGTTTCAAGGTTAATAACAAAGTTAAAGAACTGATAATGCATTTGCTGTGAGAATACAGATATTTATCTTATATTCTCAGTTTTAAATTTTAGTGTGACTTTTGTTTTTACTCAACTATGATACCTAAATCTACAGGTAGCATCAGACATTCTTAGTGCTAAGATAAAAGTGATATTTGAAATAAACTTAAACTATTGTGAAGATTATTTTATTTTTCTTTTCTTTTATTCTTTCACCTGCTGGGTACAGTAGCATTTCTTTATAGTAATTCTCTTTTTTTTTAAAAAAGAGTGTCAATTGATTCAAAATAGGGCAAATGCTTCAAAATGGCTACAGTTATCAAATGGTTATGATTACTGAACAACAAGCATATTTAGAAATGAATCTAATTTTTCTTCTGAAATAATACCTAACGTGAAGTGACTTCTTAAAGAAAAATGGTTAATGGAATTTTATTCCTTTGCTTGTTGATGAATAGTATGGAAAAGAGGTAAACCATATAGAAACCTTTAAAACGTAGAAATCCTTTATGAACACCTTGCAATTCAACCCATTCTTACAATAAATATACTAGAGACACCAGAACATACTATATTATACATATAAATATCACTATAATTTGTCAATTATTACACAATTGCATGGTTAGCATTTGTATGAACAAACACAATTAAATCAGTTTGAAGTAATATTTTTTCAATCTCTATTTTGCTTGATTTTTGTTGTTTTGCTTTGTTTTAAGATAAAGTCTCACTCTGTAGACTCGGCCAGACTAGTACTCACTGTGTAGACCAGCCTCCGACTCACAAATTGTCCTCATACTCACAGAAACCTATCTGCTTTGATGTCCTTAGTTTAGGCACTAGTGGCATTTACACCCAACTCAAAACAACATTTTTACTGCAAAGCAATATGGAGAAGCTTCTGGGCTTGTTGCTGTGTAACCGTTGCCTGCTTTGGAACAATAGGAAAAGTAGGAGACAGTAAAATTGTAAAACATTCTATCTTAATCTAGAGCACGACTTATCAAGATTTGCCCAACCTGGCTCAAATTTTATGTTATATCGTTTTTTAAACTTTAATTTTATTCATCAGATATCTTTAATTGTCTATTCAACATCAGGGTAATAAATGCAATTAGAAATATTCTATGTCCCCTGAGAATCTAAAATTGTGTGATTAAAAAACAAGAGCTAGTTCCAGGACAGGCTCCAAAACCACAGAGAAACCCTGTCTCGAAAAAAACCAAAAAAAAAAAAATAACAATAAATGCATAAATCTAAAGTTAAACACAGACGGTATGAACGAAGCATTCCCTTTCTAAAAAAACTATGTGTGTTATTCATATGGTGAATAATGAATGCTCATTACTTGTGCCAAATTTCAAGAATAAATTTGCTTGTGTATTATGTGTTAAATTTTCATGACCTCATTGAATTAATCATAATAACCAATATATAGGACACAGGTATAAAGAAAACTACTCCTCATTATGACTTTAATTACATATGAATATATAGCTTTATTTATAAGCATTAAATACTCAAGTAATCAGTTTCTGTCTCTCTTTTGAAAGACGTCTACAATAGATTTTTCACAGATTCTAAAAGGCCGCAGGTAATTTTCCTGGTTTTTACAAAAGTATGAAAACAATTTACATCAGTGGGTTAACCCAATCTGTACTCAACACAATTTGCATTAGTGGACTAACCCAAGCTATGTTACAAATTTAGTAGAAATAAAAACTTGTATTCTCGTTTCTTATTATTTAGAAATAAATTCTGGCATTAGATCATTTGTAGCAGTACTTATAGCCAAACAGCTGTGGGAGATTGTCTTGTAGTGGGTGCAAAATCCCTGACTCCAATTTGAGTTAGAGAATCCAGTCAGTGAGTACTGTGGAGTGAGAAAAACCATGTGACTGAGATCATCTGCTCCTTGACAGATGAGTGTTCGCTCAACAACGGAGGCTGTAGTAACCACTGTTCTGTTGTTCCTGGAAGAGGAATTGTCTGCTCCTGCCCAGAAGGACACCAGCTCAAGAAAGACAATAAAACCTGTGAAATCGTGGACTACTGTGCCTCCCACCAGAGGTGCACCCAAGTGTGTGAACAGCACAAGCACTTGGTCAAATGCTCCTGTTACGAGGGATGGACACTGGATACGGACGGTGAAAGCTGCACCAGCGTGGGTGAGTAGATCCCGCCATCCATGGAAACAAACCCTAAAACACCTTGACAATATGCAGCAAAAGAATTCCATTTATTCCATATATTGACTTTAAATGTTAGAAGTTATTTAATAGATATTCCCTTTCCTCCGCGAAGAATGAGTTACAACATACCTTCCCATTATAGCCCTCTGACTCTTAGTCATCTGATCACTACTACTGTTCTAGCTTGCGATCATTACAATTACCTTCTCATAGCATGTTTCATATATTTGAATTATACATTGCTACAACTGGAAATTGGATAATGATAAATTTTTCTCATCACTGGAATCTTCTTGAGTCCCTGTGGCACAGGTCTATGGGTAAAGCTGAAGAGTTTCCTGAAATTTGCCCCCCAAAAATCAGGTGTTCATAGCTGTGTGGATTTACATCCAGATAGTTGAATCAATTCCATTAATCCACCTCTCTGTTTTTATCCCAATATCATGCATATAGTACAACTTGAAGTCAGGGATGATGATACCTCTGGAAGTTCTTTTATCGTATGACTGTTAGCTATCCTGGGTTCTTTGTTTCTCTATATGCAGCTTAGTATTGTTCTTTCAAGGTCTTGAAACATTGTTTTGGGATTTTAATGGGGATTGCGTTGACCCTTTAGATTACTTTTGGTAAGATAGTTTTTTATTATGTTAATCCTACTGATCAATGAGCATGTGAGATCTTTGCATCTTCTGATAGCTTCTCCAGTTTCTTTCTTCAAAGACTTGAAGTTAATGTCACATTGATTTTACCCTTGCTTGGTTAGTGTGACACCAAGATATTTTATATCATTTGTGGTTACTGTGAAAGGTGTTTCCCTGATTTCTTCTTCTGCCCATTTATCGTTTGTGTTTAGAAAGCCTACTGATTATTTTTTTCAGTTAATCTTCCAGTCAGTCACATTTTGGAAGGTATTTATCAACTGCAGAGTTATTTGGAAGACTCTTTGGGGGTCATTTATGTATACTATCATATCTTCAACAAATAAAGATACTTTTACATCTTCTTTGATTTCCTTTAGTTGTCTTATTGCCCTTGCTAGAATTTGAGTACTATATTAAATATATATCGAGAGAGTGACAGCCGTGTTTTTATCCTGGTTTTAGTAGAACTGATTTGAAATTTTCTCCATTTAATTTGATAAAGGCTACCGGCTTGCTGAAAATTTTATTCATTATACTTAGATATATTTCTTGCATCCCAAATCTCTCCAAGACCTTTATCATGAAGGGGTATTGATTTTTGTCAAAAGCTTTTTAAAAATGTAATGAAATGATCATAAGGGTTTTTTTTTAACTTACAGTTTGTTTATATGGTGGATTATATTGACAGATTTCTCTGTGTTATACCATTCCTGCATATCTGTGATAATGTCTACTTAATCATAGTGGATGATGGTTTTGATGTGTTCCTGGATTCATTTTCGAAGTATTTTATTGAGTATTTTAGCATCAATGTTCATGAAGGATATTGGTCCTTAATTTTCTTTCTTCATTTTGTCTTTATCTAATTTATACATGAGGGTGACTGTGGCTTCATAAAATGAATTTGGATATGGTCCTTCTATTTCTACTTGTGGGGTAATTTGAGGAGTATTGAGTATTGGACTTACTCTTCTTTGAAAGTCTGGTAGAATTCTACACTAAAACTAGCTGGGCTTTTATTTGCAGGGGTGGGAGATACAGGGGAGACTTGTGATTGCTTTTATTTCCTTAGGAGCTATAGGTCTATTTAAACTGTTTATCTGATCTTGATTCAACTTTGGTAAATGTTATATATCACGAAAATTACCCATTTCTTTTAGATTTTCCATTTTGTGGAGTACAGGCTTTTGCAGTATACTTGATGTTTCTTTGAATTGCCTCTTTGTCTGTTGCTGTATCCACCTATTTTCTCTCTGCCTCTTAGCTTGGATAAAGGTTTATCTATCTTGTCGATTTCCTCAAAGAACCACATCTTTGTTTCAGTAATTCTTTGTATTGTTTTTATTTTATTGTCAGTTTTAGTTTGATTGCTTCCTGGCCTTCTACTCCTCTTGGGTGTGCTTGTGTCTTTTGATTCTGGAGCTTTTATGTGTGCTGTTAAGCTGATAATGAGAGTTCTCCAAATTCTTTATATAGGGACCTAGTGCTATGAACTTTACTCTTAGGACACCTTTTATAGTGTCCCATAACTTTGGGTATTTTGTATATTAATTTCCTTTGAATTTTATGTCTTTATTTTCCTTCTTTATATCAACCTTGACTCAGTAGTCATTCAGTAGAGAGTTGTTCAGTCTCCATTCATTTGTAGATTTTTTTTGTCCTTGTTGAAATCCAGCTTTAATCCATGGTGGTCTAATAAGGCATAAAGCTTTGTTTTAATTATCTTGTATCTGTCCCGAATTGCTTTGTGACTGATTATATGATTGGTTTTGGATAAGGTTACAAGAGGTGCTGTGAAGAAGATATATTCTTTTTGTTTTAGTGAAATGTACTGTAGATATCTTTTAGGTTCATGTCATTCATAATGTCTGTAGATTCCATTATTTCTCTATTTAGTTTTTTTTTTTTCCTGAATGATCTGTAACAGTCTTTTTCTTGGGTCACCAACCAGCTCCAAATCATGACATGTATTCTTCTTATTAGTTATTAATGCTTGGCATTGTCTTATGCTTGTTCCACAATTCCAATAACTTAATTTAGCCTATTTTTCTTCATCTATGTTTTACATTGGGCCTTTTAACTTTTGTTTCTTTTGTACGCCCTACTCCAAGTCTGACTGGAGGCTGCCTGGCTGACTGGCCCCACGTGTCTTTCTTCCTCACCCTCTCCTCCTGAGGCTAAATTCCTCCTTTTACTTATGCTATCTGCCTTGGAGTCCTGTCTGTCACTATACTTCCTAACTATTTGCCATTCAGCTTTTTATTAGACCTACTAGGTACCTATGTCAGACAAAGCTACACATCTTTAGATCAATAAGCAAATGCATAAAAAACAAAAGTCACATCTTGTTGAGTAAAAATAATATTTCACATCAACTGTCCATTCATGAGAATGGGGTATTGAAGTCTCACTATCAATGTGTAAGAGTTGATGTATGGTTTAAACTTTAGTAATGTTTTCTTTCCAAATGTAGTTGCCCTTGCATTTGGGGCATAGATGTTGGAAACAACCATCACCTTGGTAAACTTTTCCTTTGATCAGTATGAAGGGTCCTTCCACATCTGTTTTGATTAATTTTGCTTTGAGTTCTCTTTGGTTGGATATTAGGATAACTACCCAAGCTTGTTTCTTGGGACCATTTTCTTGGAAAATATTTTTTCAGCCCTTTTCTCTGAAGAAAATTCTGTCTTATGTTTCTTGTAGGCAACAAAATGGTGGGCCTTTTTGGCATCCATTCTGTTATATGTGCCTTCTTATTTGAGAATTGAGTCCATTTATATTGAGTGATATCAATGGCCAATGATTTGGTAGTGTGTGTGTGTGTGTGTGTGTGTGTGTGTGTGTGTGTGTGTGTGTGTGTTTCTGTTCCTTCTTTGGGTTATGCTGGTTTGAGTTGATTTATTGCCTATATTTTTGTGGGTGTAGTTAAACCTCTTGTGTTGGATTTTTCCTTCAAGTGCTTATATAGGGCTGGATTTGTGGTTAGATGTTTAAATTTGACTTTATCATGGAGTATCTTGTTTTCTCCATCTGTGGTGATTGAAAGTTTTGCTGGGTATAGTAGTCTGGGCCAGCATCTGTGGTCTCTTAGCATTTACAGTGCTTCTGTCCAGGTCCATCTGCTTTTACTGTCTCCATTGAGAAGTAGGGTAAAATTATAATAGGCTTGCCTTGGGCTTTTACTTGGGCTTTTCCACTTGCAGCTTTTAGTATTCATTTTTTGTTATGCATGTTTGCTGTTTGGTTTATTATGTGGGAGGGGACTTTCTTTTCCGGACCAATCTATTTGGTGTTCTGTAAGTTTCTTGTACCTTTATAGTTTTGTCCTTCTTTTGGTTAGGAATATTTTCTTCTATGATTTTGTTAAAAAGATTTTCTGAGCTTTCAGCTGGGTGTCTTCTTCTATTCATTTATTTTTTTTTTATTGAGAAAAGGAAGGAGAAAAAACAAGTTTCCGCCTCCTCCCAGCCTCCCATTTCCCTCCCCCTCCTCCCACCCTTCTCCCTCTCCCCGCACTCCTCTCCCCTCCCTCTCCAGTCCAAAGAGCAGTCAGGGTTTCTGTTTCCTCTCTAGTTTTCTTACTGTGGTTGTGTAGACAGTCTCTGTCTGAGTTGAGACCTGGACTTCTGATTGTTTAGATATCATCTGGTTCAGCAGCAGACTGCTGCCCAAGTTGGGGGCTGGAGTTCTGGCTATGTAAATGGCCTCCAGTTCTTCCAGGGCTCCTCTAGATTTCAGTTTGCTGGCCTGACTTCAGGTGGCATAGGACACTTCTGAATGGTTTTCAGGAAGCTCCAGTGGTCTCTGGTGTTCAGGATACTCATCTATCCTCTGGTGGAATAGGAAGCCTCTGCCAGAAGTGTGGGCCTTGCATGCAGGGAGCTAGCCTGGCCTCCGGTGACATAGAAGTCTTATGGGATAGGAGTCATTTTAATTAATCTTGATGATTGCATTTCAACATAATTATCATTTCAACATAATATTGCATTATTTTCTGGCCTATGCATGTAAATATGTAATTTCTAGTTCTTATGTTTTGTGGAAGTCCCTTAGTCCCTATGATTTATTAGACTTCTAAGAATGTGTGCATCATGAGCCTTCACTCATTTTATTTCTTCTACCGAGTTGAGATTTTCTCCCTGTCTTCTAGAAATCCAAGTTATACTTTAAGCCTCACTAAACCAAGCATTTCTTTATTATTGAGTTTTTTCTTATTTCCATATATATTTTCCTGTATAGGACATCATATTCCTGGGTATGTATTGAACATGGTCTTATTTAACTTTTTGTAGTCCTATTTTTCCCCTTCTTATTTATCGTTCCAATAAAATATGAAAAACATAAAGTATGAAATAAAACGATGGGGATTCCTTTGTTTGAAGTAGCATCCAGTTTGTGAAAATTAAAATGTAGTCAATGAAAATCATATTTTCAGAGATCATTAAATCACTTCAATTTTTATATTTTATTGTATAATATGTGGCTGTTTTTCCCTGTTAAAAATTGAATCATTGCCTATAATATTAAGGCATATTTATTATACTTTTTCTTCTTAAAGATTCTAAATCAATTAATCCTCACATGAAGCTAAAAAGAAGCAGTTTATTGTGTGAGAAGAGTAATTTTGTTCAGAGTGGAGAAAAAACGCATCAAACTTGACCACAGATTGTTATGATCATAGTACAGTGAGACCTTAACTTATACATTGATAAAAATGAAATTATTAGATTATTAGGGTGGATCAGCATCATGTGAAATAACTCATAGGTTAATAAGTGTCTACTTTTCTAAAATTAAACTATTGAATGCACGTTAACCAGGTTAACGTTAATCCCCTAATTGTGTTGGCATAAGTTCCTCTGGGAGGAAGTCCCTAGAGAACTATCCAATCACTCATAATTCTCTTGCTTTACACCTGCTTCATTTATTATGTAGGAAGAAAACAAACATGTGTTATAACATTTAGGTGGAAATGAAGGTTTTCCTACATGAATAAATTAGCCAGTTGATAATAAATTACTCCTTGAAACAAAGAAATTAATGCCACTGTCAACATTTATGTTATTCATAGTTATGTTTTATTATTTGATTTAATTATCTGTGTAAAAAAGATTTTATTCTATATTTCTGTTATTTTATCTCTTTGGAAAAGCAAACGCCTCATAGCATATTAAAGATAAATTCTCAAGGAACTACTAGACTTTAAAATAAATGTTTCATTTGTGTCAGGCATCCTTTCATTTCCATCATTCTTTACATGATTCCTTTGTTAAAAAAATGTTTCTGCTCTTGAATTTAATGCATTTTTAATTTATATATTATTATTTAATAGCTCATCTTGGCGTTTAAAAAACATGAAAAGAAGGGAGAAAAAAGATAGAATATGTGGCTTTGTGATTCAAATTTAGAGACAGAACACACTAGTTCTTATTCCCTAAATTTTTTTTGTAGTGCTCTCATATTTTCTTTTTTGCATTTGAAATTCTCCATAAGCTGGCCTGTACTGCATTGCTGAACTGTTTTTTTTTCTTAAAATTCATAACTAGTTACTTGCCAAGTATAAAGATTATAAATGACTATGACTTCTAGGACTTTGGTTTTTATTTAGTAAATTTACAAATTTCACTTTTCAATCTGCTCTCTTATTTTCTGCTTTTTAAACGTGCTCTATTTTGTCACTCCCTTCATTTCCAAACATCCTTCTTTTGAGTGTCCTCTAAAATGTCCAGGAAATTGCCACTGAGTGTATGTATTCCCAGCTCTACCATCTGCTCTTTGGTGGGCAGCCTGTTGCCAGTTCACAACATGGTTCTCCCACTATTGGGAAGAATAATAGCTTTTCTTCCTGACTCCTTTTAACCTGAATCAAATTACGTTTTCTCAAGAATGACACTTTTGTTCTTATTCTTCCAGTTTTTTTTTTTATTCTTTAGGAGAGGAAGTTTTATTGTTGCCGATTTTTATTATGTTATAGGAAGGATATTAGGAATGGAGATTCACATACTCTGAAATGAAATGGTCATCTTTGGACACAGAGCATACCTCTTGCAATCTTTGGATCTCACACATATCTATGTGCACCCACTTGGCAAACTCCTTTCTACACCGAAAAATTATGTGGTCCATTAAAATTTAATTTTTTTGACATTAACATCTTAAAGAACATCTGATTTCTTTCTTTACAATTCTGATTCCCTGGGTATCAGTAGGCCACTTAAAAAAATTATTTGGCTGTGGCGGTGGAGAGATTGCTAAGAGGTTAACATTGCTTCTTACTTTTCATGAGGATTAACGTTTAGAAAAAAGCACCACACCAGGCAGTTGAAAATTTGAAGCTCCAGCTCCAGGAGATCTGATGGATAAGCTTCTGTGCTTGGAAGACACCTTTGCAGAAACACACAAACACACACACGCACACACACACACACACCGCACAAATATATACATGGATGTTGGTTATATGTTCCCTTTCTTGTCTCCTTAAATTAGGCTGAGCTTTATCGGCACTTTAAATTTTCTTCCATTCCTCAGAATTCTCAACGAGTCTCACTCACATTCTCAATGACCTTGGCTTTTTTCTGCCAGCTATTGCTTTCTTCCATCCACATCTGAACTTTCCCCTTGCAGTGACCTCGGGATGCAACTATATGCTGCAAATTCAGTAGCATCTTGACCTCAACGCACGACAATAAAAATACCATCATCTACCGAAAATGATAGTTTTTTA
Source organism: Microtus ochrogaster (assembly GCF_000317375.1). Lineage (NCBI taxonomy): Eukaryota > Metazoa > Chordata > Mammalia > Rodentia > Cricetidae > Microtus > Microtus ochrogaster. The sequence goes on along the minus strand of NC_022011.1, from coordinate 55,757,943 downwards.
AGAAACTAGTTTCTCTAGCTGATGAAGAAGAAAGCTCTGGAACGAAGAATAAATAGGCTTTTCATGGACAGAAGGAGAGAGGGGAATGTGGAGTGGATTGAAGAGATCCATTCTATGGGAAAGGACTAAGTGATCAGGAGCAGCTGGCCTACCTTGTGGAGAAGGGAATAGTGAGAGCCGAAAAGGCAGTGAGATGAAGCTGTAAGGTACTTGTAACATGGCCTTGGGAAAATGATACTTTTCTAACTCACTCTCCAGCCAGATCTTTTAGTATCACCCTGGGTCTTAAGTTTTTCTGCATGTTCTTCAGGGCCTTCACTTTGCTGTTCTTCTCTGTAAGCTGGTATTTTATACATTTCCAATGACCATCTCTGGAGCTTTAGTATAAGTGTTTGGAGGCACAGTATATGCACATTCACAATGTATACACACACACACACACACACACACACACACACACACACACCCCTCACATGGAGCACAGTGCTTATCACTCACTGTCTCCTTGCTCTTCTCTGATAGGTGTCATCAGCCATTACCATAGCACACTCATATTTTCTTTAAAATTTTGCATTCTGTAATCTCTCTCACACTGTCTTCTTAGGGAATAATTCCTTCAAGGTATTTACTTTAGTTTTATTAATAACTTCCATTTATTAAAAACTATGGGTATGAAATACTATTGGCAGAAGCATCTCTCATTGACTAGGTATAGAAATTGAGACCAGAAAAATAAATTCATTGGTTCAAGGCTTGTAGCTTAGAGGTAGTAGAGCAAAGGTGTTGAGATTTATTCTCATGACTCTCTGATGCCAGCACACAGCCTTTTCTCATGGTCATGTGCTCTCACATTCCCTCAAAAATACCTTTGAATATCTGACTTTCAAATTCTTACTCTTTTCAACCTTTCTAACCAAGATTTCTTAGTCAAATAATTTATACATATTTTGCAAAATAAAATTTTGTAGCTAGTAGCACATAGCATACTAGTTGTGAAATATTATTTTAAATAGTCTGGCCTTTTATCTTTTCTTCCACAACACAGATACTCATCACTTCATTTATCACCCTCTTTCTCTTTATCATTATGAGATCATAAATGAAGGGATGAGTTAATTAAATCACTTCTTAGTACAGAACCATTATTCTTTTATATAGGATATTCCTTCTATTTTCCCCTCTTTCGTTTTTTTCTCTAAAGCCCTCTTCTCTTCCTCGCCAAGAGAAGATCATTCAAACTTGGGTCAGATATTTTCTTATAAAGTATGGGTCATAATATTTATGACCCATTGCTTTTATTACCTGTGATATGCATGCCACTAATCTCCTATGTGTAATCACTAGATAGTATCACATGATGTTGCTTATCCATATACCAAACAAATACTTCCAGCTTGCTCCCAACTCTTTACATTAATAACAATTCTACAGTTGTTCACATGGATATTTCTTATAGGGTATTGGAACAATTTCTTTAATCCCCAAATAGTTAAGTACTCATTACCCAAGAAGCAGCAGCTTAAGGGAAGGAAGATTTATGTTGACTCATGATTTGAGGAGATCTAGTCCATCACAGTCGTGAAAGAATAATGGTGAGCGGTTTTCTTAGTTAGGGTTTCTACTACTGCAAAGAAACACCATGACAAATAACCAAGTTGGGGAAGAAAGGGTTTATTTGATTTGTATTTCCATCTTGCTGTTCATTATTGAAGGGAGTTATGACAGAAACTAAAATATGGCAGGATCCTAGATACAGAGGCTGATGAAGAAGCCACGGAAAGGAGCTGCCTAATGGCTTTCTCCGCATGGTTTGCTCAGCCTGCTTTCTTAAAGAAGCCAGGACCACCTGCTCAGGTATAGCACCACCCTCCAAGGCCTGGTCCTTTGGATTTTATCATAGAGAAAATGCCTTACATTTGGATCTCATGGAGGCAACTGTGGTGCCTTTCTCTCTGATAACTCTAGCCTGTGTCAAGTGGACAGGCAAAACAAGCAAGTACAACGTGGTTCCCTGGTGGTGGGAGCACTTGGCTGTTCCTTGATATCTGGCATCAATCAACTTTAAAGCAAAAAACACTGTCTAAAAGCATATTAGCATACAACATAGAAGCACTGTTCATTTTGCCTTTCAGCTGGCAGATAGACAGACTCCATGTTTAATACGGTCCCCACTGTCAACATGACAAACGGTCATGAATTGGGAGACTAATTCTGCAAACATGTGCATCTGGAGAAATATTTAATTTTCAAACCATAGTGTTCCACTCACACCTCTGACAACTTGTCGTCAAACTTGCCTTCAATTCAGCTTCAAAATTGTCTCCACAGTCCCCAGGGCCAGCCTTTTCCAAAAGTCCCAGGCCTTCTAATACTCAGGAAAGTATCTTAACAATTACTTACACCAAAATCTGAAAAAAACAAGCACATATTTATGATACAGAGTGGTATTAAAGTAAGCAGAAGGATGTCTTGGAAAGACAAGGCTTAAAATAGGATGAAGCCTAATTTTCTGGGAAAATGCCACACTGACATCCAAAGGGGCTGTACTGGCTTGCATTCTCACCAGCAATGCAGAAGTGTTCCCTTTTCCCCACAACTTCTCCAGCATGAGTCAACATCATTGCGTTTGATCTTAGCCATTCTTACAGGTATAAGTTGGAATCTCAGAGATTTTTTTTTATTTCAATTTCTCTGATGACCAAGGATGTTGAAACAACCTAAATTCCCCTTGACCGAAGAATGGATAAGGAAAATGTGGTACATTTACACAATAGAGTACTACACAGCAGAAAAAAATAAAATAAATAAAAAAGGAAATGCAGATTTCAACAATTTGTCACTAGACAAAAGGAAGTGACAGTTTTATAAACATAAGCATAAAACAGAGATATTAAAAGTAACTGAAAAGTTGAGACCGTTAAATGGAAAGAAACATCAAACAAAAAAATTAAAAGTTGATGTAAAGATGACTTAAATTCAAAAGTTTGAGTAAAACTTAAAAGTCCATCTTTGCCTTCATTTTATAAGTCTGTTCCCTCTTTCTTTGGGAGTAGTGCACTTCAGTTTTATTTGACTGTTCTTCATTCTCTAGATGGCTCTTGGTAAAGGAATGAAGAAAAAGGGGTAATGACACACTTTGAGGCTGGGAGATAGTAAACCATTTGCCACAGTATGAGAATGTTATCCGTAAACATATGACAAAACATAGAAAGTCAAACAAGACTAGCTGTAGAAACAGAAAAATACTCAGCCCATCTGAAATCACAAGGAATATTTGCCAGTGCAGCATCGTTCTTTGTTTGAGGGGAATATGTTTGATAAGGAGGCAGAATTGTGAGTTGCAGAGTTACAGTAATAATTTGCCTCAAAACTGTCTAGATGAACAGGGAAGAACTTTTCTTAAGCCAATCCTCCAATCTCAAAATGTCTCATAAAATTTAGCAAGACTTAAAGGAAATGAAAGAGAAGATAGTTAACCATCTTCTGGGTGTGTTTCGCATTGTCCTTGGGAAGGACTAATTTTATAAGAATTCTCCACAGTGAGTGTGGCTGTTGTTACCTTTGTTTAGCACAGGTGCCATCTCTTATACAAAAGCAGGAAAATTCAAGGTTTTTTATTCAGTAAGACACACGAGCTTAAGCTGCTAAATTCAGTCACTTATTAGCTAAGAGTGAGTATACTGGAAAAATTGTTACATGCATTTAAAAATAGGTGGTTACATCAAAGTGAACTGGTATTCGTTCTGAACTGAGGTTGTGTCAAATATAGTTAATGTGTCTATGACAAAATGGAAACAAACTTGAAAATTATTCACTGGTTTTTATCGCTCAATATTTATATATATTTCATTTGGTTAAAGTGAAAACGCTGTATAACTTGGGATCTTAAAATTCAGTCTTCTTGATTTCCCACTAGTTTAGGAAGTAACGTATTGGATTACTCACTGCAATTTTATTCTCCCAAAGGGAAAATAATATTCAGAAAGCCAGCAGAAACCTCAAAGGTATGGAAACTAGTAGAAGCTATCTAGACTCAGCATTCAAATATGAAAGATTATAAAAATGTACTCTTTGGTTTTAGAGCTCTGGGAAACCACTTTCTCATAGTAAAGCACGATTATGTAAGTATTTATCAAACAGGGTTATCTCAGACCAAAGAGAGTATAAAATACCAGAACTTGAAAGATCTTTGAACATTTTTGGTTACAATGTTTCTAAAGCAATGAAATAGTCACTAAATTTAAAGCCCTCTGTGTACGTGTCTTGGAATCTCCAAAAGTAATCACCTTGTGTAGCTAGCTTGTGTGTTTATGCTCTCAAAAAATATGGTGTTACTTGTTTTCTGAAATTGCATAGATTTTGTATAATATAGTGATGTGGAATGAGTATTCTTACTCTCTAAGAGTATTTTGTGTGTTATTTTTACTCTTAAGCTCATTTCACCTAACTGATATACAGCCTTCTACTGTCAGCTTTCTTCTATCAAAGGCTTGGAAGTTGTTCCCAATGGTATGTTGTATCAAATTCACGTGACACATACTCATCTCAGTACGCACAGCTGAGTCACGTGTTCAAATGCACATGCCGCTTCAGCTGTGCAGGTTCATTTCACTATCATAAAGTGTTTCCAAGAAGTGTGGACATAGTCTACACACCATGCTGGACAGGTCATGAGGGTTCATAATTCTCAAGCTATCGTTCCACGAATGACACTAGCCAACAAGAAACAAGAAATCCTTCTCAGACGCCCACAGGCTTTTTTAGTTCTTTCATTGTATTCATTTGCTGATCCTCACTTTATTTCTTTACATAATGGGGACAGTAAAGGCAGCCGCCTCAAAGAGCATCCTGTGGGCTGAAGTTGTCATTGCTATTGTGAAGAACAATTCTACTGTATGGAAAACAAACTGTTTTATGGAAATTTTTATCTTCGAAACAGTTACAAGAGTATCACTGGGAATTAGATGTACATGTGTGTGCGCGCACACAACACACAAACACACACACTACAGATAAGAGTAAAAGCAGGTTAAAAAAACCCACCCAGTTAATTGAATGTGTTCCTTCTATTATTTTAGTTGATATGAATCTTTACTAGTCCTCTCAGTTCCTACAGCTACCTTGTTATATATCAGTGAAGCATGCGTGGACCACTACCATTCCACAGATTATTGGGAAGACTTCATAGCATTTTTTTGTCTCATATTTATTCTCAATATTTATCTATTTTTCTATCTCTCTGTCTATCATCTATTTGTAATATTTGTGGCCCTCAGCAGACATAATGGAGAAATCAATTCTCCTCTTCCACCATATGGGTCCAAGGGATTGAACTCTGGTTGTCAGGCTCGGATAACAGTTTCTCTACGCAGTGAGTCATCTCTCTGGCCCACTTTTTCTCCTTCATTACTTCTCTCCTCCAGTTGTTCTTTCATTCATTTGCTTCTTCCTTATGTCCCTTCTTTCCCTCCCACCCTCATCTCTATTTCTTTCTTTCCTTCCTTCATTTGTCTTTTATTCTGTCTTTCTTTCCACCCTTTCTTTTCTTCCCATTTTCCTTCTTTCACTCTGGAGTGAAGGTTAGAGGTTTATGACTTAATTGAGCTTTCAATTTGGTAGAAATTCTTAGATTTTAAAGTTTTAAAATCAAATATACAATACCTTTATCTAGAGAAAAATTCATCTACTGACACGATTTTTAAATTTCTATACTTTCTTTTTTGGTTTGTTATCTATCTTGCTTTCCATGTACTCAATTTACATAGGTATATGCATGGTTCTGTGCTCATGTAAAACCCTGTCTATATACAAGTCAACCTTGCCATTGCTTTACTTATATTGTCCACCCTTCCAATAAATGTCTTTGGGGTTTTTGTTTTGTTTGGGTATTTGATTTTTTTTTTAGATAACCATTTTTATTCGGTTTTATAAAATTTATTCTCATACTATTTTTCTCTTTGCTTTGACTTATTTCATTTGATTTTCTTTATCTTTGTTTTTTTTTATGGGTGGATTGTGTGACTGTCCCCCAAAGAAATGTAAAAACATTCAGAGGGCACTAATAATAGATCAAGGAAATGATTCTACTCAGGTCTACCTTGGTGAACATTGATGATTAAAAGGCAACTTCATCACTCACACCCTACTCCAACACGATGATGACTCCGGACAGTTATGTTCCTGGAATTTTTTTTTTTTTTTGTACTCAGCACATAAGCAACTCCATCATAGATTACCACCTCTCTGAGTAATTAATTACTGCTTAATTTCATTACCCTTTTGAACTTTATGGGTTTCCTTCCCTTCAGAAGGGGGTTTCAATTTTGAACAAGTAGCTACATGACAGATGAGCTGCCTGTTTTATTCATTAGACACAAGTACATTTAGAAGAAGCAGTATGAGTTGCTGGCAGATTGCATTTGCACCTTTATAACAGTTCTTAGAGCTTGGTCACTCTTCACAGTAAATCTACAGGCAGTAGAGCCATAGAATCTGTATGAAATTTGGAGTAAATATTATACAGCTTGTAGCTTTCATAAAATTACACATTCATTACACAGTTTAATAACAAGTAAATTGAGATGTGGTTTATAAACCATGAAATTCACAATTTGAGAGTGTTCATTTACAGAAACCCTTACTACATTCTAAAAAGAGAATGTGTTAATTGACCCCAGAATAAAGGGCAGGCTTTTTAACAGTCATTCCTGTGTACCTACCTCACATTCTGGAAACTCCTAATATATTTTGTGCTGACATAGATGTGTTTGTTCTGGACATTTTCATCCAAACACACATTATGTGTGTGTGGATAAAAAGCTTGTTCCACTTGGAATACATCAGTGTTTGGTTTGTTAGCTTATTGATGAATAATGTCAATTGGCAAGTAGATTATTCCCACTATGGAAGCTATTAAGAACAATGCTGATATGAATATCAGTATAAATGTTTTGAGTTGACATGTATTTGTGATTGTCTTTAAAAGTGTATGAGTAGGTTTGGAATTGCTAGCTACTATATCAACTTTATATGGAAATATTTAAAAATTTGGAAAACAACCAGATGCTTGACAAAATGGCTGCATTCTTTGAATGTTCCACCATCTGTGTAGGAGGGTTTCGATATCTGCAGTTTTAACATCTGTAATTATCTATGAGGGTATGAAAGAGGTCCTTGTTATGTTCTGCATTTGTGTTTACCTGCTGACAGATGCTGTAGAGAATTCTTTTTTTTTTTTTTTTTTTGGTTTTTCAAGACAGGGTTTCTCTGTAGCTTTGGAGCCTGTCCTGGAACTAGCCCTTGTAGACCAGGCTAGCCTCGAACTCACAAAATTCTGCCTGCCTCTGCCTCCGAGTGCTGGGATTAAAGGTGTGCACCATCACCGCCCAGCCTGGAGAATTCTCTTAAATGGTCATGATCACTCACTCACCACCCAGACAAAAGTACCCAACTCTACATCCTTTATATGGGAGCATCAAATGTTCACCATTGCATTATAAACCTTCTTACCTTCTTTATCTGTTTAGATATGAGTCTATCATCAAATCTAGGCTTGGGAAGCATTCTCCTGTGGTCTGTGCTGTTTTCTCACCTTCTGGATACACACACACACACACACACACACACACATACACACACATTCTAGAGCACCAGTATTTTATGTGTGGAAACAGGTTCCCCACACCATCCCTTTAAAAGACATTTTTTTTTTTCTTACACTGAGCAGCTCTCTCTGGGAATTGGGCTTTGGGCTCCCTCCAAACCCAAATGCTCCCTCTGATGGCTTCTGCTTGTTTGTTTTTCAAAGCTCCCTGGGAGCTAAATTGGCAACGCATGAATGCATATTAACATATATTTTTCTGTTCTTAATTCAACAGACCAGAAAGTGATCTATAAAAATACTAGGCATTGACTTTCTGGTCTCTATAATCTGTACACTAGTATACACACATACAATGAACATACATGATACAAAAAAGAACACTGGATCATGCACATATGTACACACACACACACATACACACACAAACATACCCAAAGAATCAAGAAGTGTGAGAGGGAGAAAGAGGGAGAAAGCAACCTTATTAGCACTTGGCACTTGTTGTGCATTTGTGCAGCAGCAGGCAGACCCAGGCCTCTGCTGGTGACTGTTAAGTACAGCTGGATAGCTTAACTCAGAAATTGCCAGCTTATCACAGTTGGTGGCTGAAACCAGACACTGAAAGTATTAACAGACCTCTTATGGCCTAGTCAGGTAGTCTATGCCACAATGATTTGAAACCAAAGTGTTTTCTCCTTATAGATTTTGGATCTATTTCAATCAGATATGATAAGATATTTGTATATGCACTCTCAATTTCCACAGTATCAGTTAGCTGTTGTTGCAAGGATGTGCAATAAAGGCCACAATGCTGTGCAGCACCTATTCAGAGCACAAAAGTGGTCACAGCTACATACCTAGTGGTGCTCACATCTCTGGAGGTATTCTGAGTAGGTTTCCTGATCTTGGCAATGCTTGCCTATACATTTCTCAGCCTGCGGCTGGATTTGGCACAGCTCCCTTTGAGAAACTTCCTTTCATGCTTGGCTCATCACCTGTACTATCAGCTCCTACAAGATAGAGACTGGAATAATGTACCATAAAAGTCATGAGTCTTTATGGGGTACGTGATCAGGAAAGACTACTCAGAGCAACCGAGACGAGTGAGGAAAGCAGAATTGGTTACAACAGACACAAACTTAGTTCAAATTAATTGGTTTCAGCTATAAATTCAATCTCCATGGGAACTAGCCTCATCAGGTCTTTTTTGCTTCCTTCTCTGTTCCTGTTTTTCTCTTCTTCAGCAATCATTCAAGTTACCAAAAACATAAACACTGCCATAGAATTCAGTGGTCATAAGAAAATAAAAGAAATTATTTCCATTGTCTCACCTGGACCACATACCCACCTGATTATATTCCTGCGGACAGAAATATTATGAGAGTTCGTATTCAAAGGGCTTCCTTGGACTTAAAAACTCAGTGGTTTTCATAAAGGAAGGTACACTGATGTGAAACTAGAAGAAGTCTTTGAGATCATGTAGCCATCTCAACACGGACATTCACCCCACAGAAATCATATCACATTAGTGTTACTCATAGTGATCAGTACAGGGCAGGATACATGTTGAAACTGATAAACAAGTTTAATAACTTTCAGGTAATGTAACAATTAGATAAAAATTTGAAAATAAAGTCATATTTATTCTTACATATTTCTAACATATTCCTTCTATTCATGATTGAACTAGACTGGGAATAGAATGATTAGGGCTTTTCTTTCTGTATCATTTCTATTTTTATTTATTTAAGTGCTTATGCGTTTATGTCTGATGTATGTATCTGCGTACATGTATTCACATACATTTCTGTGGAGGCAGGAAAAGAGCATAAATCTCTTAGAGCTGGGGCCACAAACTTTATTGAGCTGCCCAATTTATGTGTTGGGATAAACTCTGCTCTTTATGATTGAGTAACAACCTTTGCATCTCTTTATCATTGTTTTTAATTTTTTTTTACCTTTTGAAATTAAAATGCAATTGCATTCCTTCTCCACTTCTCAATCTTCCCTCGAACCCATCTGGTTTGTTCTTCCTCCCATGTGCTCTTTGTGAAAGTCATGGTTCACGGTATCTTTTTCTTTCATTGTTATGGTCATAGGACTTCCTTTAATACATGTCAGAGGTTTTGTTATGTTGTGTTTTATTTTCATTTAGTTCTGGGAAAATTCTTAAAATTTTCTTGATTTGTTCTTTGACCAATTCATTATTCAACCATTAGTTGTTTAATTTCCATAGATTTGTGTGCTTATTAAAGATTTTTTTTGCTATCAATTTTAAGTTTTATTCCATTATGGTCAAATAGGATACAAAGTCATTTTAGTCTTTCTAAATTTGTTAAGACTTGCTCTGCATTCTAGGTGCAGTCTGCTCTATATTCAGAAGTCAGCTACCATTGGCTTCTAAGAAGAATATATATATTTTTTTGGTGTATGGGAAGAATATGCTATCAAAATCTGTTAAGTTCCTTTGCTCTATGGTCTCAATTAATTCTTATGTTTCTGTATTTACTTTTGCCCAGATGAACTCTCTATTGAAGAAAGTGGGATACTGTTATCACCAAATACTAATGTGTTGATGCTAATCTGTGTGTTTAATTCCAGTAGTATATTTATTATGAAATTTGTCACACCGGCCTTTGGTGCATATGTATTAGAATTATAATGCGTTCTTTGTAAATTAGTTCCTTGATTAGAATGAAGTACTTTTTTACCTCTTTTCATTAGTATTAGTTCAAAGTCTATTTTTGTCAAATATTGATATAAATGTCCGCTTACTTTCTAGTATTAATAGACTGAAGTAGTTTTGTCTATCCTTTCGCTTTAATGAGGTGTCTTTAGGGCTATGATGTGTTTAGTGAATAAAACAGGTAGAGGATTTCTATTTCTCAATCCTTTCTTTCAGTCCTTGTCTTGGAGATTTAAAACCATTAGAGTTTAAAGTGATTTCTGAGCAGTGTATATTGATTGACCTCATTATGCTGCTGGTTTTTTTTCTGTTTGTGATAGCAACGTTATTTTGTGTTTTCAAGAACTATAGCTTTGTTTTCTTTCTACAGTCTTAGTTTTTATGCTTATTCCTCATTCTGCCCAAACTATTGTTATAGGAGGAGACCGCTTGTTTGTTCCTGGCTGTTATGAACCAAAATAACCAGATACTGTATTATTATATTATTTTGCCAATAGCTTAAGTATACTTGTGACTCATTCTTTTTTAATTAATTTTATTGAGCTATACATTTTTCTCTGTTCCCCTCCCTTCCCCTTTCTTCCCTTTCAACCCTCTCCTAAGGTCCCCATGCTCCAAATTTACTCAGGAGATCTTGTCCTTTTTTACTTCCCATGTGGATTAGATCCATGTATGTTCTCTTAGGGTCCTCATTGTTATCTGGGTTCTTTAAGATTGTGATTTGTAGACAGGTTTTTATAAAAACCACTTATGTGTGAGTACATATAATATTTTATACCTGTAAGAATGGCCAAGATCAAAAACACTGATGACAACTATGCTGGAGAGGGTGTGGGGTAAGGGGAACACTCCTGTATTACTGGTGGGAGTACAAATTGGTACAGCCCATTTGGACCTCAGTATAGTGATTTCTCAGAAAATTCGGAAACAACCTTCCTCAAGACCCAGTAATACCACTTTTGGGTATATACCCAAAGGGTGCTAAATCAGACCACAAGGAATTGTGCTCAACTCTGTTTATAGCAGCATTGTTTGTTGTAGTCAGAACCTGGAAACAACCTGAATGCCCCTTAACTAAAGAATGGATAAAGAAAAGTGGTACATTTTCACAATGGAGTATTACATACCAGAAAAAAAATAACGACCTCTTGAAATTTGCAGGCAAATAGCTGGATCTAGAAAACATCATATTGAGTGAGGTAACCCAGACCCCAAAAGACAAATATCATATGTTCTCACTCTGGGTAACTCTTATCCAGAGTTATCTAACTAATCCATCTTCATTAATCTGTGTATTGCCGTGTAGCTGTGGCTTATCAGCAAAGTTTTGGCATGTCTGTCTCTGGCAGTGGCTACATGGCTTCTCTGTGACTCTGCCTTCTTTCTCTCTGCATTCAGTTTAGTTTTTCTTGCCTAGTTCTACTCTGCCCTATCACACAGGCCAAATCAGCTTCCTTATTCATTAAAGAATAAAAGCAACTCATAGACAGAAGGCCCTCCCACATCATATTGCTTTCTATGTTTTCTTTCAGTTCAGTCTTCTGGTTAGAACTCTTTTTAGGCTGTTTTTATTATTAAAAGCTTTCTTTCTCCTTAGTTGTGTATAATATTATAGACTGACAGTAATTGTCCTATAGAGTTTGAAATTCTTTGGTCTTGAATTATCTGGCTTTCAAAGATTCCATCAAAAACTAAATTGATATTCTGATGGTTTTTCCATTATAAGTGTGACTTGCTTTTCTTGAAGGTTCTTATATATTTCATTTATTTTGTATACTTAATGTTTTAATCATGTTTTGATATGGGGAGTTCTTTTAATTTGTGATTTTCTTTACTTATTTGGTCTAGATCCTCTGCTCATAATATCTGAATTCTGACATTCTACCTTCCACTCAATTCAGTATACTTGTAAGACATTCTATGTTTTCTAGTTGGGTTGTTAGCTTTTAAAATTTTACTTACAAATCTGGATTTCATCATCAGTTCCATCAATGTTAGGTTTTCTTATTAGATTATCAGCTAACATGCCAAGGAAATAGAAAACATCCAAGCATCACAGGTGTGAGAACCTTTCTTGTATTCTTACATCAGAATACTTTCATCAAGTGTATGCAAACTCAAGAAGCAGCCCACACTAGTATCTCGTATAATGGAATATACAATTTTCAATTATGTTAAAGTTCAAGTTGAAAACAAACTGCTTCTTTGGTATCAAAATTCTGAATTCAGTGTGTATGTGTTATGAATTCTTTCAGAATATTTTGAACATTCCCACACACCCCAAACTCCTCTCCTAGGAGTAACTAGGCCCTCCATCCTCCCATTCTATCTCATCAAACTTTGATATTTCTTCCTTCTTTCCTTCTTTCCTTTCTCCTTTCTTTTTTCCTTCTTTCCTTTTTCCTTCCTTCCTTTCTCAGTCCTTCCCTTCCTTCCTCTCTTCTTTCCTTCCTTCTTTCTTTGTTTCTTCATCCAGTTTGTATTGTCCTAGTCTTGGGACAGGAAACTGTCCTGGCACTTAGTCTACCTACCAGTGATTATATCCCTAAACATAGTGGACTCTCCTTCACTTCAGCTAGTAGGTGAGATTCATGCCTACCTTCCCTCCTCCTTGTTGGAATTTTTCTGACTGGGGCTCACTTAGGTCTTACACATGCTTTTCCAATTTTTGTAGGTTCATATGTACAACTGCCCTGTTGTGTCTGGGTCTGGCAAACCCTGTTTCCTTAATGTTCAACCACATTTGACTTGTATAATGTCTCTGTTTCCTCTTCTACATGATAATGAACATTGTTGGGAGCGGTGTGATATACCCATTCCATTTATGGCTGAGCACTGCGAAATCTCTTATTCCCTAAATATTGACTACTTTTTTATTTGGAGGTTTGCCTCTGTATGGATTGCGATCTGTTGTAAGGATACACTCTCTGAAAAAGATTGATAGAGTCTCTGATCTAGGGGTATAACATTAAGTAATTAGGAGTCATTTTACTATATCCTTTCAGCAAACTAACAGACTCAGGTACTTACCCAGGGTTTATGACCTTACTAGCTATGAGTTCACAGTACCTTTAACAATGGCTGATGTGGTTTCCTTCTGACAGAGTGGGCCTTTGATCCAATCAGAAACTTAATAAATTGAATTTTATCTAGAGCATTTTAATTTATGTCAAGTAAAAGTGCTTCCTAAATTTGATTAAAATACATTTATTTGCAGATCCTTTTGAGGCATTTATCATCTTTTCTATACGCCATGAGATTCGAAGAATAGATCTCCATAAAGGAGACTATAGCCTACTTGTTCCCGGACTGAGAAACACCATAGCACTTGATTTTCACTTCAATCAAAGTTTACTTTATTGGACAGATGTTGTGGAGGACAGAATATACAGGGGCAAACTTTCAGAGAATGGAGGTATGTGTGTTCAAGTTTTACTGAATGATGAAGTTAGCTTTTGAATGGCAATATATAATATCAGAAGAGATTTTGATTAATCTTTGACTGTGAGCATTCTCTGTATGTGTAAAAACAGAAGACTCGGTGCACATATGAAGATGTGCTAAAGGAGAGAAGTGGCCAGGCCCAACTTACTCATCTATTGCCTTTCATTGGATTTTTCTGAGAGTTATAAAGAATAAGATGTGTTTCCTATGAGAAAAAGAAAAGATTGGTTTCTAGGTTCTAGTAATTGGATTTGGGAGTTAAAGTGGCTCATTTTTATTTGGATAACACGCTTCAACATAATTCAAAGAAATAATGAAAATGTTTTTTCAAATATACGAACTGTATTTTTTGCATAATTAAACTTATCTCTTCTATCTCATAAGCAGCAGGTACCTTTTTAGATGGAGCTGTGTGCACATCACTTGTAAATATTGCTTTCTTTGTGGCTTTGCAATTGTAAGTGCTGTCAAATGATTAATTTTCTTGGAAACACCTTTGCAATTTCAAAATTGGTAATGCTTATCACAATGCGGCTAAAATATTAAAAATACCTCCTATGACTCATGTTCATGTAGTGACTAAAAATAGTGACTTTAGAGAAGAGGTTTGCTAATGATAAAGATTATAATGAAAACCACTAACATTGTAATGAAGTATAATGAATATGCCATTAGAAAGGGGCTACAAAATTATTTTTTTTAATTCTGAAAGAAATTAAAGAGTAGATCACTAAGAAATTTGTTAGATGTTATCCATCTTCTGAGTTTTATGCAACTCATGCTAACAATTTTTCCTCTTAAATGCATCTTTCTGACCCACTACCAGTTCATGGCCCAGGGAATAGGTTGACCGTGGCTTAGGACTCAAGTTTGCTGAGATTATATATGAAAATAATGTGATTTTCTATGATGTCTAACTAAGACAGAAAGAGGTGTAATTCTTAAGCACAATGCATGTTGATTCAAGTAGTCATTTTTCTTTACTTCCCCCTTTGAAGGACAGACTTTAAATTAAATTTTTTCATGCTGTCCCCCTGACTTTATTGTTTTAATAAGTCTCTTCTTCTGCCAGGAAAACCCCAAACTAGAAGCAACTTCTTTACAGCCTTTGATTGCTATCACTTCAGTGTTTTATAAAATCCTTGAAGGGTTTTGGGGAGTGAAAACTTCTGTCAGGAAGAACAAATACAGTAACTATTGACATCAGATTTCTTTGTTAGGTTTTCCACGAGGGCCTTCAAACTGACATGCTTTGGATTATGACCACAAATGGGCTTGTCTCCTGTACCTTCTTGAATAGCTGTATGTGTTTGTTTTCTTTTCTTTTTTTTAAATAGGTGTCAGTGCCATCGAAGTGGTTGTGGAACATGGCTTGGCTACTCCAGAAGGCCTTACAGTTGACTGGATAGCAGGCAACATATACTGGATAGACAGCAATCTTGACCAAATTGAAGTATCTAAGCTCGATGGTTCTCTGAGAGCTACCTTGATAGCTGGAGCCATGGAGCATCCCAGGGCCATTGCACTGGACCCAAGATACGGGTGAGAAGCTTAACTTTTGCAGGTTCTCCTTGTTGTAGAACTGCTCCTCCGACTTACAGTTCTAAGTTAGGAGGTGAAGTGCTTACTTCATGTATTGAAGAGCTTCTGTCTGTGCAGCTGTGTATGCCGGTATAGTAGCATAGCATCAGATGTGAGGACGTAGGAGAAGTTTGGTTACAGAGTTCCTTACTCAGACATTTTCTGCTACAGAATATGTTTTTATATTAAATATGGGAAGGAAGTACTATTGGAAGAGTTTGCAGCTCTTATCAAAAGCAGTAATTTAGAGAATCTCTCTCTGCTCTGCCCGAGAGATGCTATAATTTTTCCTAAGGGCTAAAAACCCCAGGGGCCAGTCTTTGTTCTGAATAGTCACAGATTCTAACCAACTCACCCTTTATTTATTGTGTAAGTTCTTGAGTCAATTGAAAAGAAAATTGAAACAGGCTTAAAGGAGTGGAGCAGTGAGATGCTCACTACTGGGAAGTTTTGAGACACAAAAGACCTGATTCGGGAAAACAATGTTAAATACTGATTGACTTGGGCTGTTGTCTGCTTTGTTCCCTGTGTGCTCATTTTTTAAGCAGCAGAAGAAAAACAGCAGACTTAGAAGCCACGAGTTCTAATTCCTGCAGAGTTGCTTGCTGTAGCTGGAGGCCGCTTGTTCATTTCCCAGCAGCCCAGATTCCCAAAATAATCACACAGAAACTATATTATTTGCAATACTCTTTGACCAATAGCTTAAGCATATTGCTAGCTAGCTCTTACATCAAGAATTAATGCATTTTTGTTATTTTATATTTTACCATGAGGCTCATGGCCTACCAGCAAGGTTCAGTTGGCAGCTCAGGGTTTTCCCCTCTGGCAACTACTTGGCATCTCCTTGACCCTGCCTATTCTCTCTCTCTCTCTCTCTCTCTCTCTCTCTCTCTCTCTCTCTCTCTCTCTCTCTGAGAGAGATATCTTTTAGTCTGGCTATATTCTGTTAAGCCATTGGCCGAAAGCAGCTTCTTTATTAATTAACCAATAAAAGCAACACATATACAGTACTTCCCACACCAACTTGCTCTCTTGGAGAAATCAAATGTGTGGCCTCTTAGATTTCAGTTTTGTTTGAATAGAAGGGATTACATACCGGAAGAAACTATTCAGCCAACACAGGAGACCATCTTTCTATTCCTGTGAATTATTTATTTCCCTGGGAATGAGCTTGTAAATTGTCAGGTCTGCAAAATATTTTAAATAGAATATTTTTGGCTCTACATCTTACAATCAAAGTTTAGAAGGTCCCATTGGGAGCTGTGGAGCCTAGGGGAAGCAGAATGGGCGTCTGAGGAAAGCAGCTGACCCCCACCTTGATGTTGTCATGTTTCCCTCCCACATTCCCACATTCGGCTGCTGCTGTGTTCTTTCCCCAGGAAGTAAACACCAGTAGATCAGGAGATGCTTTTCCTTTCCCTGAGTTTAAACCCTCCATTTAAGGTGTGAACAGCTTGCCTGGAGAGGCGATGTTATATTAACAACTTCAGCAACAGGGTTTGTCTTCTTTGTGTTTTAAAACTTGTTTTGAATCCATCACAAGTACTTCAAATATTGGGGAATTTTCCTTGAAATCCTAGATTTCTGGCTTTTTTTTTTTCAAAGTTGGAAGGGCTTTGATGGATGAGCTGAGAGAAAGTATTTATATTAGTTCAGAGGTGTGTGAAGCACAATTATTAAAAACTCAGAGACAAAAATTGGGATTCAACCTGAAGATGCTAAAAGCAGCCAGCCACAGGCTCTTACATCCACCTCAGTCTGAAACGGTGATCCTGCCTCCAGGAATGCTGAATGAGACTGTGTCTGAGAGTTGTCTCCTCCCATTTTATAATCCCCTCTATTTTGGGGATTAAAGGCATGTACCACTCGGTTTCTATGGCAACTAGTGTAGCTACTGGGATTAAAGAAGTGTGTTACCACTGTCTGGCTGTAAGGCTGACCAGTGTGGCTGTTTTACTCTCCCAATCACCAGGCGAGCTTTATTTATTAAAATATAATGAAATGCCACTACAGGTGTGCTCTCTAGTCTACAGTCTGCTTTCCACACCTTTTTTAGCTACTGGAATAGCAACTCATCTAAAGAGTCCTGTGAAGTTAAATGACGAAGGCTCTTATTTTTTTAACAATGTGCCCTCCAAACATAAGCAGATTGGAGACCTTCTCTCTTTGCCACCCACAAAATTTCCAGCTCATCTTTACCACCATGACCCTAGTGATGGGAAGCTCCCTCCCATCTTGCCTGCCTTAGTTGTACAAACAATGAACCTCCATCGGCTACTTTCTGCATAACAGAATGTGATATGTTGGATCAAGATACACTCGTAGCATGCATTCCATCATGAAGAAGAAAATGAGAGTACTTCTCAAGAAACAGAAAATGAGAGTACTTGTCAAGGAACAGATTGAAAGAAAGAGGCAAAGGCAAACAGGGAAAGGAAGTTGTAGAGACTGTGTGTATAGTCAATTTGAAAGAGATCTCCTGCCCTAAGCATTGTATTGACAGGAAGGAAGATAAACTTATTTAGTTGTCTCCGTTCTGTTGTTAGTGGTAGTGGTTTGCTTGTTTGCTTTCCTCGAAATATCCAATTTGAAAAGAAGAAAATGAAACAGAAATACAAAGGACACAGTAACTAAGTGAAAATTCCCAAAGGTATTTCTTTCGCTGATGGGCTCCTATGAGAGTTTAATGCTGATAGAGAAAGTTAGTGTATATGCACCAGAACCTATAAAACCCCTTCAAGAGGTCCGTGTGTGGTGGTGGGGAGGCTTTAAAAGTACTCTATTCCACTAAATTCGGCTAGCACATTGTGAAGTTAATTAATATACTCAAAGCACTAATGGGTAGCTAAAAAGTTATATAAAACAGGTAGGAAACAGCATGTCTCAAACTGTTTCTGTCATCAACGATGGAAGGACAGGTTATGATTTCACTTCTTACTCCTGTGAGAACTAGCTGAAAGATTTGGCTCACAGGATTTGGGAGTTTTTTTTTTCCTTAAAGTTATTAAATGAAATAATGGAATAGTTTTCATAGCAATTGTGTATTAATCCAAATGTTTAAATAGTGCTAGCTTTATTGAATATTTTAGTGAAACTTTCTGATATTATTTTAAAAATTAAATTGTTTGTATGGTAGAGTGAAAGCAAAAAAACAAAATGCACACATATAGCATGTACAACATAGACACAAACACAGGTCAACTCTCATACACAATATATACAATGCCAACACACACATATACACTCATACTTACACACAGGATATACAAATACACACATGCACATATACACAGCATACACAACATGCACACACATATATGCACTCATTCACAAAGTATATATAAAATATTAACACACTTACACATACAGTAGGACCAAAGGGACATATACATTCATAAACACATATATACATACTCAAGCTCACTGCAATGTCAAACTAATCAGAAGTATTAACAACGTAAGTAAAATTACTTGTACTTAGTTTAACATTTGAGTGTTATCTAGAAGAGAAATTACCCTTTACTTCTCAAGAGTTTCGTGAAATATAAGGAAATTCTGAACTTATACCGATAAGAGCTCCAAAATTTAAACTTATTTTTAAACTTTTTATTTTAGAACAACTTCCCTGGATTTATTGAGAACTATGCCTTGAATAAATAATTTTATATTTTCTATTAAATCAAAAACTTTCTCATGACAAGAAAATTTATTTCAATGCCTGAAGTCTATTACAGCTCTTAGAGCATAGAAAGGTGCCCAAGAAATGCTTGTTAAACAGATGTATGCCTTTGAGCTGGCTTTGTTTACATACCACCTTGAAGAACTCAAATTATATAGAAAAGAATTAACCAGTAATGCCATAAATTTTGTTTACAATCACAAATGAAAACAAAGATGTGTCACTAGCTGCTTTGTTTGCTCAATGTGTCAGAGAAAACAAACAAACGATTGTCATAGCATCAGCCCAATAAAACATGATTATTTCCTGTGCACTCCCTGAAGCTATAGATGACAGAAACGCACAGCAATACAAGATGCTTCAGTAGCTCACAATCACTGACCTTCATTGTGCATTGTGCAAGGCAGTGACCTTCACCCCACATTTCTAGCACTCTAGTAACACGCTATTCTAAGATGGTCACGCAGCTTTTAGGGAAGGGCCATTTTTCTTTTTTCCTTCCATTCTATTTTAAGTTGAACTCATTGTTGAAGAGCCCTGGAGGAGAACGTGAACTTCTGAAACACGGAGCTCTTTACTGGGGAATGACCAGCAGTTTTGAATGTGCAGAATCCTCCAAGGTCCTTGAGCTTCACCCAGGTCATGCTGCCTTCTTACAGGGAAACTTGTTTCCTTCTTCATTGTTCACATTTACTTTTCAGGTGACCTAGTAATTAATGTCAACTGTAAACACAGCATTGATAAAAGTGTAACCAGCCATTGTGAATATTAGTGAGGCAATTATATTATACTTTTTTTCTGGGAATACTCTAAATGACAGTAATCTCTCCCCGTTGGTAGTTTTAAAAGGCAAAGATAACCTCTTTTTTTTTTTTTTTTTTTTTTTTGGAAAAATCTTTTCTTTTCACCTTTTTCAACTTGACCTGACATATTAGTCTACAGCAGTCCCGGTTGTTCATGGCCTATTGCCCAACTTAATCTGAAAACAGAAACTGCACACAGACACACAAATAGTCCATAGTTTCTCTTTAAATAGCAAATGTGGCCAAGCATCTCTGACATAGACAAAGATCCAATTTTCCTGTACTTGAGGAACTAAAGCAATCATTGCAATATTAACACATTTTTACCATTTTAAAAAAGAATGCCAATAAAAGTGATGTCATTAAAACACCACCCTGCAAAATTGACAAAAGAGAGCCGAGAACTTTATGAAGCTATGATCCATGAAATCAACCGTGAATGTCAGTTGTGTTCATTGTGTTGTGGCAAGGTTAAGTATACTTTGAAGGCAATGGTTTTTAGAACATATTCTTCTACAGAAAGTCACTAAAGTCTCCCACTAAAATTGATGGAAGTGTAATCTCTACAGAAGAAACACACACACATACACACACATACATGAATTTTTAATGACCAAATGAAGGCAGGCATCACCTGTGTGCAAATGCGACAGAAATCTCTCTCATCCTTTGTTCTCCACTAGAAGCATGTTTAATAGTTTATAGTGTCTCTTAAAGTGAACCTAATGATATGCCCTTCAAAACAAGAAAAAAAAAACAAGTGTACAAACAAATACAGAAAAGAAAAACCAAGAACAAACAAGCAACAACAAAAAAGAGCTTACCTTAAAGGGAATAGAAAAAGAGATGGTTTATTCAGGAGCAAAACATGACTGATAATTCACAGATTTTTTATAGTAACAACAAAGAAAGCACAAATCAAGACACTGTTCAAATATATTAGAGGAAACATGTTAGGTATGTTAATCAAGACGGTGTGAACTCTGCTTTAAGATCAAGATGCTATCTGACAACACTCTTAATTTTGATTGGCAGGAAGCTAGATTCTTTGTGGTTAGGATATTTCAAAAGGGTTTTGGTAACCATTAAGATGGCAAGCCCAACACAGGGAAGGTCCAGAAATGGTTAGTGTCAGAACTTGATCCAAGCTTTAGAATGCTAAAGGCTTGTAAGAATACTCCAAGGAAACGAGACAAGAGTCTTGTGATCTCAGTTTCTTCAAAGCACAGACTCATTCTTGGAATGTGTTTCTCCTCCCAGGTGTAGTGGATATGATGGTGCTTCCTTCAGCTGTTCTTATTCATATGCCTCTATATGTCACATGTTGCTTGTCCTTGTGATTAGACAATTTCCTCAGGTGACTCTTCTTAACCCTCAGAGTGTAAATTGTCTGATGCTCTGAATAAAGTTGGCCATTGTATGAGACTTCAGTTGGCCTCAATTTAAGGCCCTGTTCTCCCAGATTCACGCTGCCAACTGAAGCAGTAACAGTTAATAGGGTAGAGATAGCTCAAGATAAATGGTTGGGATGCAGGCCTGCAACATTTTATCCTCTCCAGCTGCTTCACTGTAGGGTATACCAGCCGCATATTAATGAAGCTTTGTTCCATATTCTGATTAATACAACATATTTAAAAATTATGTATTCTGGGGCTGGAGATATGGCTCTTCCAAGGTACCCAGGTTCAGTTCCCAGCACCCACATGGTGATTCACAACTGTCTATAACTCTAGTACCAGTGGACCTGGCACCCTCACATAGACATAAATGCAGGCAAAACACCAATGCACATAAAAATTTAAAATTTGTTCATTTCTTTTACATTTTCCCGTAATATTAATCTCTATAAACATTATTCTCTATACTTAGTATTGTTATTCAAAACAATGCTGTCTGTACAATATTTTAATTTTTAAAAAGATCAAGAAATAAGTGTTAAATATCCTATATATGTCCTCTAGTACACTTTAATATTATTACTTCTTTGAGATATTTATATTTTAAAACTTTTATTAGACAAATGACCAAACACATAAAGTAAAACTAATTCCATGATAAACTCAATTGCACCTATTTCTCAGCTTCAGTAATTATCAAATTATCTTATCCCCTGGGATGATATTGTTTATAATTCTTTTTTCCCAAATATCAAATATTTCCCTGGCAAAACAACAAGCAACTTGATGATTTTTTATAGAAATCTTCCCATCAGCATATCTGTGAAAATCCCCAGAAGCTGTTGAGGATTTTAAAAGAATTTTACTATGATTGTACTGAGAAACATATTGTTCACAGAAAAAAAAATGAAACTCACACATCTAAGGGAAACAAGCAGTAGTTTTTCTGGAGCCATTTTAAGTGAACACAGCCCCCACTTCGTTGTCAATGTTTAACCACTTTTATGAAGTTTTATATTTTGTATAACAAAGAGAGTCAAATCTCAAGGTAAGTTTAAAAGACATTGGTGAGTTCATCAGAGACATAAAAATATGGCAGAAGCTTTTCTACAGGACATCAGATGATGTATGATGACGTCTTTGGCTTTGGAAGACTGAAAACAAGGGGTCTGTTAAGATGTTCCCAAGGTGTTTGTACATTAGTTACAGGCTGTTAGTTCTGACACAGAGTTGTCAAGGAATGACTGTTCTTGGGCATCGGAAACTAGCCCAAGGTACGTCAATTAGCTTTGTTCCTGGAACATCCCTTTCTCCACACATCCCTGTAGTTCTCATCAGTTGATCTGCAGACACTGCTTCTCTTCAGGAGTCTGTGCTCACAATTATCCTCATGGTGTGATTGCTATTACCTCCTGTAAGTGAAATCCCCGAGAATTCCCAGTGTGTTACGCCTGCCCCCTTTGCTGTGAGATTGCCTTGTACTTTATGTTCCTCTCTGACCACACTGTTGAGCTTCCGGTCCTTTTCTGAACCTGAAGCTGCCTCATTCTTTCCCCTACTAGAGTGTTCTGTGAGTAGGACACTGTACAAATACTACTCCTCATTACAATTTTCTTCAAAATCTTTCACAGGTTGTAATTCCATCTGCATGAACTTGCATGGTCTGTCTATTGCTATTGGAGGCACTGGCTTAGAATGAAGACCCATTTCTCTTGCAACTTTTACTTAGGAAACTTCTCCCCATGTAGTAGCCATGAGTTAAACATTGGGAATGAAGGAGTGAAACAATGGCATTATTTCTTTTGCTTCAGAATTCTTTTTTGGACCGACTGGGATGCCAACTTCCCTCGCATTGAATCCGCCTCTATGAGTGGTGCTGGGAGAAAAACCATCTATAAAGATATGAAAACAGGGGCATGGCCGAATGGACTGACTGTGGACCACTTTGAAAAAAGGATAGTTTGGACAGACGCCAGGTTAAAAACATTTTTCTGTGCTTTCATTTACTTTCTCCAGCTTTTCAACTGTATTGTTAAGTATTCTAATATATGGGCATCATGTATTGAGATCGTTATTTTGAGTTTTTTGCTGTTGTTGTTGTCTGGCTTTGGAAAATATTAGGTATAAGTCCATAGACTTAATTATTCTATCATTTGTCTGTCTTGTATAAGTGTATCTACTGGACTCTGTCAGTGCCTTTGATAAAGCCTTGGTGTACTGATGTTTCTCTAGGTCAGATGCTATTTATTCTGCCTTCTATGATGGGACAAACATGATAGAAATTATCAGAGGACATGAATACCTGTCCCACCCCTTTGCTGTGTCTTTGTACGGGAGTGACGTGTACTGGACAGACTGGAGGACCAACACGCTGGCTAAAGCCAACAAGTGGACGGGGCAGAATGTCAGTGTGATTCAGAAGACCAGTGCACAGCCATTCGATCTTCAGATATACCATCCCAGTCGACAGCCACAAGGTAGGTGCTTAGGACAAGTCAACCATCTGGGAACATTTCCATTTCCACATAAACTCTATGAGTGCGAAGAAAATGATGTAAGTTAACTATTATTCTATGGACCTGCTAGCGCTTGCCTGTGTTAATTAGCTCTGGATTTTTCCACTTTGCTTTTTAAATTTCCTCCTTTAGAATATTATTCTTAGAAATTAAAGATTTTATACTGTCTTAAAATTTTGAATCACTGACATCATACAGACAAGAAAGTGTGGGAAGCTTTCTAAGACCTTTGAATTTGGAGCTGTAGAGACAGCTTAGGAGATAATAGCATATCCTGCTCTTGCAGAAGACCCAAGTTCAGGTTCTAGCATCTGTAACTGCAGCTTCAGAGGATCTTGATGGAGGAAGGTCATTGGTTGATTTAATAAAGAAGCTGCTTGACCTGATAGGTTAGAACGTAAGTGGGAGGAGCAGAATGCTGGGCGGAAGAGGAAGTGAGGTCAGAGACTCGACAGCTCTGGGCTCCCAGGCAGACGCCTCAGAGAGACACGATGTTCAACTCTTGCGGGCAGAGGCGAGAGCTCTGCTCTCTGAGGCACACGTGATGAAGCTCCAACCCAGGATGGACGTAGGCTAGAATCTTCCCGGTAAGCGCACCTTGGGGTGCTACACACAGATGATTGGAAATGGGTTAGTCCAGGTGCGAGAGTTAGCCGAGAAAAGGGCTAGAGCTAAAGAGCCAAGCAGTGATTAAAAGAATACAGTGTCCGTGTAATTATTTCGGGTAAAGCTAGCCGGAGGCGGCCGGGGTTCTGGCGGGGTTCTGGGGATGCAGCCCCGCCGCACCTATTACTACAGGATCTGATACTTCTTATGGCTTCCAGAGGTACTCACATGCATTCTTTCATTCTCTCTCTCTCTCTCTCTCTCTCTCTCTCTCTCTCTCTCTCTCTCACACACACACACACACACACACACACACACAAACTAACAAGTGACTAAAATAACTATTAAAGAACATTTTTTATAAGATCTTTTATATAGAACCTCTTACATAATATGAAAGAAAACACCAAGGACCCAGAGTCTCCCTCTAGTCGTGGGCTTGCATATTGGGAGGTTGCAGGGAATTGTGTGGTAAAACAAGAGTCATGGGTGATGCTACTCTCCCCATGTAACTCACCTGATGGTTCAGTAGTAGTGATCCTTTGGGTTCTTTGGCTAGTACTTACACATAATTTTTGACCTGAAGGCCCATGTGTCTTTTCTTGAATGCCCTGGTCATCTGTCATAGCAGTAAGCAGCAACCTAACCTGCTACATTTCTTTCCCATTCTATGGGTTGTAACCTGCTGGATTTTCAGTCAGAGGTATAATGAAGAACTCATCTTTAAATACTTCCTTCAACATGACACTCAGATCAGAGAGTATGCATGAAATGCATCCACATGACAAATTAGTTTGCTTTTAATAACTATGAAAATATTGTGCAACTGTACTTATGTCTCCACAATTGTAATATTTAGTAGAGATTGTGGTTTAGAGCTACTAAATTAATGATTATGAGAAATGGTTTTGTCTATGGACTGTGTTATCTCTCTCTGGTATAGTAGATCTACTCAGAAGCAAAAGACTCCACACATTACTTATTGAATGAGAAGGAATGATATTGTGACACTTTTTCTTTTATGGAAAAGGAGTGGTTATTTGGTTGGAGAAAGATGTTTTAGCAAGTTTACTTAAATAAAAATGTTTTATTTTTGACTTCTCTTACTTGCATACAATGGGGAATATTTTCTTCTGTGGATGTAATTTAAAGGATTCTCTCAGGACTCAGGAAATACAGTCTTTATATCCATTTAGAGAGTGGCAACTTGCTGTTTCCTAAATAAATTCAGTTCGTTTTGAGCGATCAGGACATGTTCTCCTGCCTCCTGCCCCCGCTTGTATCACGGAGTGTCCAGAAATCACTATCTGCCTTGTTCATCTGCTTCAGTGAAGCAACCATTCAATGTTTACAGAAGAAGACACAGGACATGGCCAGTATTTTGTTAATGTAAAGGGGGGAATTACAACAATCTGGTGACAGAGGCGCAGTATTCTCTCAGGGAAACAGCAGTCCCTCGTTTCTGGTGAATAACACTTTGAGGATCACAGTAGGATGTTTCCTTTTGAAACATATGGCATTCACTGTCTATTAAAAGATTGAAAAACAGATTTCACAAATTACAGAAATGATGATTGCAAATACCTTGAGCTTCCCAGTGTTTCCAAGCAAAGGATTCAGACAAGCATTTCTTGACATTGACAGCAGTTCCCTTACCATCAACTGCTCGCTGTATTCACAAATTTCCAGTTCAGGTACTAGACTTAGATGTTTCAAAAACCTATTTGAGTTCCTTTTGACTCCTAATACCATCGATATCTGAGAGTAGGAAGAAATAAACCAAAGTTTAGCTGGGCAGGTTGATTCATACCTGCAATCTTAGCATTTGGAAGGCTAAGACAGAAGGAGCAAGAGCTTGAGGACTGTCTGAGGTCCTTCTGCCTTGGCTTCTCAGAGGCTGAAATGACAGGAGTCAGACATCTTGCGCAGGTATTTGGGACGTTGTTTTTGTTGACCATTTTTATGTCATGTATCCATTGTGTTTTACAAAAAGATTGACACTGTTTCTCAAAAAGTAGATGTAATAATAAATGCTTACACTTGGTACAGTAAAATATTACTCTAGTAAAAAATTTTGACAATACTTATAAAAAATTTATTCACCCACTGTTGACAAATTGATAAGTTATATTGACTTTTAGAAGACAGTTAAATAAGGCAAATGGAATACTTCCTTTCTTCTGCTAGCATTTCTGCCTGTGTTGATGTAAGGATGGTTTTAATGGAATTTATAGGGTTTTTTTTTTTGCTCAGAATTATAGCTGGATTTTGCTAGCCAATGAAGCAAATTAGTAGAAACATTAATGACGCATATTATGTATGCATTAGTACTAATTATAAGCACTGTCCCTTTTCTTAAAATATTAATAGATATATTTCTCTGCAAAAATATTTATTGAGATAATTTCTCAGCTTTGTAAAAATTCATCTTAAATGAAAGATAAGGTTGTAACAATGTTTTAATAATTGATATTAATTGAATAATCAATATTAAGTGTAAAGATTGACATTTTTCCCAAAAGCATTAAAATATAGGCAGTTCCTTTGCTTGCTGCTTTATAGAAATTTTCTTGCTCCAGTAGCCTTCAGCACACACAAGACTGTAGGTTCAATCCCAGTACAATAACAAATAAATAAACAAATCCATAGAGTGTTGATCACACAGAGTACACTAGGCTCAAAACAAGTAAAATAACAAATAAGTTCATAGCCTACTAAGCATACACAAGACCCTTACTCAGTCCCCAGCATAATAACAAATAAAAATAAATGAACTCATAGAGGGAGACAGAAACAGGCAGATCTCTGTGAAACAAATAAACAAACCAAAAATTGAAATACAATTCTGGGAAGTTTAAGGACATACAAAAAATAATTATATAAAGCAGAAGAAGAGGAAAATGATTCAAAGCTTAAATATTGTATTGCTTGAAAGAAAGGTTAATTCTTAAAAAAAAAATCTTAGAATAATAGTTAGTAATAAAGAGCTGGAAACTGACCAGGAGGAATTGGTGGACCTGGTAAAGGAATCCCAGATGAAGTGGGTTACTGAGTCTGTGTGAAGGAACAATGGGGACCCATGTAAACTCCTCAAGCCTGTCAGGCCTTTTAGAAAGACAACCAACTGTAGTGGGTGGAGACTAGAAATTAAGAGATTACTAAAGTAACTTCAGTCAACCATGTAGAAGACGGAGCATACCTGCACTGAGTGTGGTCACAGAATCAGAGAGAACCGAGCAAGCATTATTGATCAAAAATAATGTTCCTTGGTGCAATAACAATGGGGTCTTTTCCGACATATTCCTCACTGCTCTATGTTTGGAACAACTGAGAGTTTAGTCAGTTGTTAGACTGTGTAAATCAGGAGAGATGACACCGGTATCTCTAAGATCTTTGTTTGACTTCATGGGATTTAGAAAAAAAAAAAAAACTACCCAGTACTTATAGCATTCCATAATAGTTACCTCTTTCTCTCTCTCGGATCCAAAGAAGCAGTGTTTGGTGAGGGTCACAACCTCTGTATTGATAAGAGATTTGTAATAGTATTTGGCAGAAAACCATTAATTATTTCCTATCAATGGTTGACAAAACATTTCTGAATAAGAAGTATTTGAAGGTTTTGTGAAACAGAAAACCTCTGCCAAAATCAATAAACTCTTTTTGCAGTACCAAAGCAGCCGTGGACAATATGTAATTAATGTGGTCAGCTATGGATTCATTCAAATTTCACAAAACCGGTCAGTAGCCTGGACTTGCTCCCAGGTCACCATCTGTTAATCCCCACTTTATGTGACAAAGTAGCCCTGTGAACCAAATTCTTCAATGGAGCCATTAAAATAGAGAACTATGCTCAGGTGTTTACTAAGAAAGAAACTTTTAAAAGACTCAGCAGCATTATTTCAAAGTGAAATGAGATTAAAATGGAAGGCAAGATTTCTTTGTGGATTTTCCAAGCTGTGAAGCAGAAAATATTGTGAATTATACATTATAGCCTTACCATTAATATAGATACAGGGCTAGAAAAATCAGTGTATGATTTTAATCTAAGGACATAGAATTTTTAAGATGTTTGATTTATTTTTTTAAGGGGAGTTTATAATTGTAGCATGCTTAGAAGAGAATTATTTTATACTAAAAATTAAAAATAGAGTGAAATCAAGTACCTAAAAATGACTGTTAAAGAATCTTCTTTTAATTGCTCTAAGAAGAGTCCTTTTTTTCCCTTTCTTTTTTGTTTTGTTTTGTTTTGTTTTGTTTTTCAAGTGTAGGGAATGTTGAGTTTTCTCTTTTTCTTTGCAGCCACTGGGAGCCCTGGCTCCAGTTGCTAGAACACTCCGTCTCCTGCAGCACAACCCCACCTTCATCTTTTACATCTGCTGATTTGCTTCTATAACTCTAACAATCCCTTTGGGACTCTGATTAATGCAAATTAAGTTAAGGGTGAGACAAAACAGATTGCATGGGAACTTGGGTGGCGAGACACTTGCAATGAGGAGTCTCCAGGCCCACAGCGTCTATCCTTTTCTGTTGGTTTCTTTTGTTAACAGATTTTTCTCAGCAGATGACTTTTTTTTTTCAGAAATTTTAATTCGCCCTTTAAAAAATATTTATTGTTAATGAGTACAAAGGAAATTCCTGCTTTGCCGTCTTCAGGTTGGGAGTAGGAATGAACGCGCACATGCTTATTGCATACAGCTAATTTCTCTCATCTCCTCCATATTGATCACGTCTTCTCAATGCCTCTTCTTTGTGGCATAAAATCTTATAACACTAATGCTAACTACTGGGGGATGGGAAATAAACTGTTTATAGTCCTGTATCACAGGTGAAAGCACTATCACAACAACAAAAGTTATAAACTCATTTGAATGGAGTTTTATTCGCAAGGAGTCTATGAGGGAAGAAATGCTACAAGCTAGGCACTTTGTCTCCTTTTGATGAAACAAGGACACTGCTAGATAAATATGATAGAGAACGAAGGAGAGAGCTCTAGGTGAGGGCATTCTGTTGCTGCTCTGATGGCATTCTTCTTTTGAGATAATCATGTCCATTTCCTCTAGTGCTTTGAAAGGCATCTTTTACAGGACAAGCACAGGAGTAGATATAGGGAAAGGTCAAAAATCTGACCTAGGTTTTACGACCTATCTCAAAGAAGAAGTTGACAGAGAAGATCAGAGAGAGCTCTCTGTGCCTGCCATTTTTCAATATATCATTGCATAGTTATGGTGGTATGTCTTGACTCTGCCTACCCAGAGCAGTCAGTCCCCTGCTCCCTGCTAGAAAGGTACTATTCATTAGCTGAAAGCTAAAGTCCTTGAGGTCAGAAGGGGTATCTCATTCTGCCTTCAATCTAGTAGCCTAGATCTAAAGACTTTATTCTGTAAGAATGAATAAACAATAGTAACAATAAAATAATAAACTATTTAACAAATAGGCAAGTGCTATTAAAATAAGAATGAAAATAATAGCTGTTGATAGATTGATATAAAAAATAATCTTTGGGGCAGGAGAGATGGTGCAGTGTGTGAAGTCTCTTCACCACAGACTGTCAGACTGTGATGGTCTGAGTGTGATTTCTAGAACCCACATGGTGGAATGATTGTCCTCTGATGTCCACAGACATGTCACTGCATATCAACACACACACACACACACACACACACACACACACACACACACACACACACAGAGTTAAATGAAATCTCATCCCAACTCATGACAGAGAGACAGGGGAAGTAGCTCAGTGCTGGGTTCTTTGCCTAGCGTGTCTTATGTACCCAGGGAAGGTAGGAGAAAAAGGAGGAAGTCTGTTACAGTGGTTCCCTGGCACATTCACAAGAGTGGTATGCCCAGATCAGGAGTCGGTGTCTGAGGCAGGTTAGAAACATGGAGATATCCATTGGAACTCCCAAAATTTATGACAGGATCTACCTGAACTTTACTGGTGTTTGGTTTAATTTTAAGAAAAGGTGCTCTTCCAATGCAAAGAACTCCAATTAAACCAGATTAGAGCAAATTAAAATGTCCGTGTTTAATAAATGTACAACTCTGGTGGACCAAGACAGCATGGCGAGGAGAGGAGCCTACACAAACCCTGGGGACCACCTGTTCTTTTTTCTGGTGTGAGCCTAAATACTTTGTGGACGTGGTCCTGACCCTCCCAGGGAGGCGTCAGCACTTGGCAGGCTAGGAGTTGGAGTCCAAGCACTCAGCAGGCTGGGAATTGAAGTCTAACTCAATATTACAATTGGTATATGTTATATAACATGTATTATTTCTATGTTAGCAAAGCAATGATTCCTAATAATTTCTCTCCTTAATTCACAAACTCTCTTTTCATCTGTAATATGAGGGAAAATGAAGAAAATTATCTTGGCTGTGAATTATATGGGGACGAAGGTTTCCAGTGATGTGCGCAACTACCTGCCATTCTCATAGGAACCTGGTCTTCTCAGCAAGGAAAATTTTACTTTGGATCATTAAGTGAATCAATCTTACATTCTCCCTTTTCACTGTTGCTATTTCACTGTGTCCTTGGCAGCTTCCAATCCTTGTGCAGCCAATGAAGGCAGAGGCCCCTGCTCTCACCTCTGTCTCATCAATCATAATAGGAGTGCAGCCTGTGCCTGCCCCCACCTAATGAAGCTTTCCTCCGACAAGAAGACCTGCTATGGTAAGTTTCCCACAGTTCTTAGCCAAATCTGAAATGGAGATACTTCCACTTCTGCAGGAATTTTACTCACAGTGAAGTGGAAGAGGTTTTGAGTATCTTTAAGAACACATTAGCTGTGACAGCTGGCAGCCACTTTTAAAATTCAGCTATTTCTGAGGACACTGACAATCCCTTAACATGTGCTATGCTATATTTGCTATTTATTACCCTCTTCATTTTTTCTTGCTACTTTCTTATTTGATGCATTAGCAAAATTTATCTCTGTAAAACAGAGGGATGCATGAGTATACTTGCATTTCAAGGAAGTGATGATGTAAGTCACCAGCATAGCAGGAGGCTCTCACCAGCTTTCATTTCCTGTTCCCTTTACAGTGCATTGTCAGCCTGAGGGGAAATGAAAACAAACAAACAAAGAAACAACTGTATAACTTGGACACACACACACACACACACTAAATAACTTGTATTAATGAAAATATATATTTTTCTTTGTAGTTATTTAATCCATAGGGCAGAAAATAGAGTCATTTATCAGATGCTAAATTATGAGTCTATTATTAGTGGCTTTAATTCGGTGCAGTTTGTATAAGGCAAGACGAGCCTCATCTGATGCAGATTCATGCTTATGTTTATTTATAAAAGGGCACAGAAGGCCATCAAGCAGTAATTAGGATAAAAGGTTGTAGCACAAATAATAAAAACTCAGAGACTGATATTGGGGTTCAACCCGAAGATCAGAAAAGCAAAGCAGTCGGGCAATGGCTCTTACCTCTACCTCAGACTAAAAGTAGGTGAGGCCCTGTCTCTGAATCCTGTAGACTCCATACCCCACACTCCACTGAATTCCTGTCTTTTCTGCTTTATACTCTTCTCTCTGCCCAACCATACTCTTGTCTCTACCTCTCTAGTGCTAGGATTAAAGGCATGTGATCCCAAGAGCATGGATTACCTTTGAGTGAGCTCTGTTTCTCTTTCAGATAGATTTAATAGCCCAAGGTGACCTTTAACTCATAGAGATCTCTCGGCCTCTGTCTCCTTAAATCCTGGGATTAAAGGTGTATGCTACCACTCAGTGGCCTGTATGACTGACTAGTTATCACTGCTTTGCTCGCTGATCTTCAGGCAAGCTTTATTTATTAAAACAAAATATACCACTATAAAAGGTACTTGGAAAAACAAATATTTGGAATGGACAGCTGCAAATTCCACCAAACCAGAGGGCCATGCCGGGTTCATTGAGGTGTTCTCTTTCTTGGGCTCTGGTATGTTGATGGGAGGAGCATGTCCCACCTTTTATCATGATGAAGTTATATAACAAGTAGTATACCCATGGCATGGGTGCATGCATATTGTAGACTTGAAGAGGAATGGCATTCACTGTGCCCACTTTCTCTTAATATTTCCTTTGATAGTCCAGACCCACAGAGAAATGACCAACACCCATCAGCTAATGAAGAGTGTAGTGACTAGAGTGTGATGGGGATTTTAAAGATTCCTGCATAGAATCCAGGAGTTGTATGTTAGGCTGTCTGTCTTGCTCTATATGGAGAGTAGTGTTGTAACAAGAGTGTACCATAGACCCTCATGTTAGACTAGTGGATTTCTAAAAATAATAACAACCCAACCACAGCACATATTAGAATAATTATAACTCCTATATCCAAAAAGTATAAAAAGAGTATCCAAATGCCGTCCAATACCAGGACAAAAAAATTATAATAAAATCTGGAGACTACATGAACTCTAAGTTTGATAAGGAATGCATAAATAGAATTTAAAAAAAGAATGTGTAATTGTATTCAGTGATGTTTTTAGGGCAGTTATATTCCTAAATACTTTAAAAATCATTTAATAAAAGGAAATTTTATTGTAATTATATTCAATTGTGAGATACTGAAATATGGTTATTAAGTATATATATGCAGCATGTTCTTGTTTTTGCTTGTTTGTTTTCTGTTTGTGTCAGTTTTTGAGACAGGTTCTCACTATGTAGCCATGGGTGGCCTGGAACACAGAGATCTGCCTCAACTCCACACCTAATTTTCATTAGCAATATTCACCTGTGCTGAGTTAAAATCAAGTACTGAGGATTCTTTGACATTTCAAACTAAATTACTAAAGATCTTTCTAGCCTGTTTTACAGCTTCTTGTTCTGAGTACTTTCAAGATACATGATCTATATATTGTTTCCACCAGATTTATTTTTAAAAATTATTCTCTTGTGTTAAAACTGAAGCCATTGAAAGTTGCTATTTTAAAATTTCTCGAAAGTGTTTAACTTGTCAACAATATAAGAAAAATGATCACTTTAATTTGTTTCTCTAGAAATGAAAAAGTTTCTCCTTTATGCAAGACGTTCCGAGATCCGAGGAGTGGACATTGACAATCCGTATGTAAACTTCATCACGGCCTTCACTGTCCCAGACATCGATGATGTTGCTGTAATAGACTTCGATGCCTCTGAGGAACGTTTGTACTGGACGGACATTAAAACACAAACCATAACGCGGGCTTTCATTAATGGAACCGGGCTAGAAACAGTTATTTCAAGAGGTAAAAGAATTGTGTGACCCCGGCAGTGTTTTTCATTCCATTTGCAGTAAACAGTTTCTTTAACATTCTTCCTGCACTGTTCAGCTCCACTGAAAGTTGGAGTTGGTTATGCACAGACCCAACAATCTACTCCGTATCTACCTACAAAAATCAAATGCCACAGTTAAACCACAAGTTATTTTGATAACCAGAAATTTAGTTCCATTCAAAGCAAAAATTCCAAAGCAAATGAAAAATTTCAAATGTCTAAACACATTAAGAAACTTTTTTTTTCTGCTGTAAAACATTACTCACATGGAGACAGCATAACATATAGCAAGGATTAGATCAGTCCTCTGAATTAAGTTGTAGAATCAAACCTCTCTTTATTATGCAGAGAGAGATATTCCAGAAGCTTTCCCAGAAGCTCTCAGCAGATTCACTTGCATTAACTAAAAATAAAAAAAAGTCCAAAAAGACTGGCAAGATGACTCAGTGGCTCAGTGGGTAAAAATACTTACTGTACTAGAGAATCTACACTTGAAAGTTGTCCTCTGGCATTTAAGTGTTTGCCATGACATGTATCAGCTCACATGTCTATGTATGAACCTGAACACACATGATGATGATAATAATAATTTCCAAACTATAAAATCCGTCAGGAATTAAACATATACATGAGTGTGTTGGCTAAATTCTCAATATTCAGCATCTAATTAATGCACTATTGGTTTGTGTTGGACCTTTTTGCTTTTTGTCAGTCACTAGCTTGGTGAATGGGTCTTCACTGAGCACTGTTCATTGTGTCTGAAACCAGACCACATTTGCTTTCCCTGAAACTATAGGCCCTCTGCACTTCATACAGGTGTTTCAAGAGGACTGAGAGGCAGTGTGATTTTATCAACTTGATCTAGCACCTTTGCTTTGAAGAACACTGAAAATTATAATCAAACTGTATTTGAGAAGTGTAATTTTTTTCATTTTGCTCAATATCTTTATTTATAAAATATAATATCTTTTTAAATCTTATATTTTTAATTGAATACAGATTCTTCTCTCATACAATACATCCAGACCATAGTTTCCACTCCCTTCACTCCTCCTAACTCCCCTCACCTCCCCCAGAACCATCCTTCCTCTGTTTTCTCTTCAGAAAGGGGAGAGATGGATCAGAAGTCAAGGATGTTTAAATTCCTAATTAGTGCAATAAAGAATACAGGTTCTCAAGCCACAGCCTTTCAGGAACTTCAGCTATACCCAGGGGTGATATAGGCTCACAACTGACATGTGTCTGTATTTAGATCAACTGGTCACATATTAGTGCTGCTAAAACAACTTACTGAATGTTAATTCAGTATTAATACATTAGAAGTGATAAAATTTATTCTAACTCAACTGAAGGAAAGTCTGAAGAACGGATATCATGATTTCCTTTTTCTACACAACGCTTTTCCAACAGTACTGGGTGTAAAATTTGTACCAGGCCCAAGGATCTCTTTATACTTACTGAAATGATCCTACTACTTGAAAGGAGTTCAAGGCCTCTATGACTTTATCAAGAAGGAACACATTTTTCCAAAAGCTCTGAGACCTGTACACTGCTAAAGATGATGTTTATAAACATTAAGGCACAGGCTTCTGACTGTAATGGTAGGAAGGGAATCCAGTTCTCATTCATGGAGTATATATTTGAGAAAAATACAAGACTTTTCCATTTAACAGACTTTGATTGCACCTACCTTTCCAAATTGAGCAATAATATTATTTCACTAATATTACACATACTCAATAGGATCTGCAATTAATTAAAACATTTGGACAAGTATTTTCTATAGGAGAAGAAATAGAGGGAGAGAAAGATGTAGCGTAGCCACTGTGATATCCATACTGCTTCCTCCAGAGAAGCCAGAGCACAGACAAGCCCAGGGAGCTGAAGTAATAGAATATTATTACATAAAGTTATATATATATATATATATATATATATATATATAAACTATATATACTATATAAACTAGCACTGATTTCTATGCTTCAGCTTATGTTAATAAAGAGAATGGTATTTGTTTTGAAGAGGGCAGAGTGAGACATTTAGCTTTGCTTTGTAAGTGATCCCTTTACCAAAGATATTTAATAGAGATTCCCGGGCTATGCACAGAGTTTAACCTGAAGGAAGAGGTAGAGGCTCTACTAAAGTGGCTCCTGTTTTTTACAGATTCAGTGGATTTGCCTTTTTTCCAGAGTGCAGCCTTGTAAAAAAAAAAAAAAAAAAAAAAACAACAACAACAATATGGTGCTTTCATTGAGAAAAGCCCCCTATGCTCGCTTGTGTATTTGAACACTAAGTCAGTAGTTAGTGGTATTGTTTGGGAAGGTTTAGGTGTGGAGTCTTGCTGGAGGATATATGTAGGGAAGGTCGTGGAGAGTCATAGTATAAATCCAAAAGATGTGAGAAGAAAAACCACTGACCCAAATCATCATGGGAAAATTAATTAAAGCAAGCAGGAGCAATGTTTCTTATCTGTGTGTACACATGCTGCCTTCCTTTATGGTGGGGTTCTAGAGGTCATAAGTGGACATGAACAAAACAAGGTTTTCTAGCTCAGGGGTAGGTAGTTTTTAAATGGGTGATTTGGTTGGCAAAATAGGTTGGGTTATGGGAGCAGGGTATAACAAGGTAAATGTCTCAACCTTTTGAAACAGATGTAGGGTTGCAAGACCCTACATTGTAGTCATTGCAACTTTTTGAAGTAAGACATGCCATTTCCTGAAACAGGCAAAGCAGAGCCATTTGTAGCTAAGGTTACAGATGGGGAATGGCTCAATCTTTAAGAAACAGTGATTTAATCAGAAATAGGAAGGGGCCTAGTTTGTTTTTACTGTAAGACAGCCTTTAAGCCTAAGATAAAAGTAGGCTAGTTCATCAGTAGCTTTGATCTACCACTACCAATTATCTGTCTATGCTTCATTCTTGCCTTTGTAGATATGATATCTCAGCTTCCTGAACCTGTTGCCATACTTTTAATTTGCTGCCATACCTTCCTACCATATGGACTCTTATACCTGTAGAACCATATAACAAAAACACTCTTTCATAATCTTTTTCATTCATGGTGTTTTGTCACAGCAATGAGAAAGTAACTAATACAGACTTATAGAAAGTTCCATTAGCAGCATCAAAACCAGCAATGAACTCTTGAGAGTTTGGCTTTAGACCTCATCAGAGTATCACACATTCTCACAGTAGTCTATTTGCTTTACTTCTCCATCAGCCGTTATGCAGTCCTGTGGATGGCCTCTGAAGTTCTTGTTTCTCCTCTGCACGTGACTGCCCTTTGATCCTTCACAGTGTGTTTTTATTTCTTGAAAATATATTCTTCTTGCATACAATACATCCCCACCACAGTTTCCCCTCCATCTACTCCACCTATACCCCACTTCATGATTCTCCCAGAACCACTCACCCTCCATTTCATCTTCAGACAAGAACAGATCCCCAGAAGATGGCAGTCAGGCAATACAAAACAAGATACGATAAGACATGACAAAAGCCCTTTTCTTGAGGTTGGAAAGGCAACCTAATAGGAGGAAAGGAGTCCCCAGAGCAGACAAAATGGTCAGAGGTACAACTGCTATCACTGTTAGGAGTCTCAAAAGAACACAATGCCAAGAGTCATAACATAAAAGCAGAGGACTCTGTGCAGATCTATTCAGGCTCCTTGCTTGTTGCATCAGTCTTTGGGAGC
Source organism: Microtus ochrogaster (assembly GCF_000317375.1). NCBI lineage: Eukaryota > Metazoa > Chordata > Mammalia > Rodentia > Cricetidae > Microtus > Microtus ochrogaster. The sequence continues at coordinate 55,720,680 of NC_022011.1, read as the reverse complement.
CCAAGTGAGACTTGTTTAGCTCATCGAGTGGGCATATTCTCCTGGAGGCCACCATCCCCTGACTTCTAGGCTTTCCTCCCCATCTTCTTCAGTGTTCCGAGATCTCCGAGGTGAGAGACTCTTTGAAATTTAGACTCCAATTTAGACTCTCTCTGTGTAATATGGTGTTCTGGTCTGTACATCCTCTCCCATGTGCTTCTTGGAGAAGCCTTTCCAAAACTACTGAAAAAGGACGACTGGATGAGGCACCAATCTATCAATATAGCAGAATACCATTAGAAATATTTTTTTCTCCCCCCCCCCCAGTAATGTTTAGTTCTACTCTAGGCTTCCGGGGTACCCAGCCTCCAGTTTACTGGCCTTCCAGGCAGTGTAGGGACATGGGCTACCTCTTGTGAAGTGAGCCTCAAGTTACCCCAAACATTGGTTGGCCACTCACACATGCTCTGTACCACCACTGCCCCAAACATATTGCAGGAATATCAATTTGTAGATAGCAGGTTTTGTGACTGAACTGGGGTTCAGATTTCTATTTTTCTAGCCTGTGTGGTACCTTCTATGCCAAGATTTACGGGTGAAGGATCCCTGTGTATACCAACTCAACCTCTCTATTTTCATGAGCTGAGTGGAACTTGTTTTTCACAATGGGGCCCTGTTGTCAGTTTTTAGAAGGTAAATTTTTGACCTAGCATCATCTTTGGTTGTTAGGGACCTCAATTAGACCTCCTCAGTCAACAGCTCAACAAAATGTACCTAAGTTCTTCCATTGGAAACCTTGCCTGGCCATAAAAAGATGGCCTGTTCAGACTCCATATGCTCCATTACTAGGAGTCCCAGCTAGGGTTACCCAAAAAGATTCCAGGACATTTTCATTGCACTGCATTTCCACATCAACCCCAAGTGCCCCAGTTTGAGTTTTCTCTCCCCACACACTCTGGCTCCATCTCTCCCTAACCCCCAGTTGGATCTATGCTTCCCCCTATACCCCCCTTTACCTATCCTTTCTTGGTCATTCAATTGGAACTTGATCATCATTCACATAACAGCCAAATTTTTGTTTCAGTCGATTCTATTTCATTAAAGGTTATAGGGTCTATTTAAATTAGTCAGCCAATCTTGATTTAATATTGGTAAATGATACCTATGAAGAAAACTATCCATTTCTTTTATATTTTCCAGTTTGATGGAGCACATTTTTTTAAGTATATTCATATTATTCTCTAGATTTCCTTGGTGACTTCCTATGTTTCCCTTTTCATGTCTGATTTTGTTAATTTGTGTATTCTTTCTGTGTTTTTTAGTTAGTGTGGATAAGAGTTTGTCTATTTTGTTGGTTTTCCCAAAGAATCACTCTTATTTTTCATTGATACTTTGTATTGTTCTCTATCTTTATATCTTATTGATTTCAAACTTAACTTTGAAAATTTCTTCCTGTCTGCAACTCTTAGATGTGCTTTCTTCTTTTTTCTTTTTATTTATTTGCTTTATAGCTTTCAGGTTTTCTATTGATTTCTAGTATGATATTTCTCCATTTTTTAAATGTAGACAGTGCCATGAACTTTCATCTGAACACTGTTTTCATTGTGTGCCATAAGTTTACATATGCTTTGTATTTGTTTTTATTGAATTCTAGAAATTCTTTAATTTTCTGTAGTACTACCTTGGCTTTTTTTTTTGAGTTCAGTTTCTATGAGCTTGTAAGGTAGTTCTTATTTCTGCTGTTGATGATGTCCAACTTGCATCCATGGTGGTCTGAGAGAATGTGGTGGGCTTTTCAGGGATTTTCTTAAAAGACTTCATTTCATCCTCTCCTCGGTTTAAATCTAATATAAAGTCAACTGCAAAAAAAATGGGTTATAAATATATCCAGTGTTCCAATTATTCCTGTTTCCTGAGACAAATACTTATTGGTTCAAGTTTTCTTAAGAGAAACAAAAGCTTGCCTATCTTTCCCAGCACTAGACTTTGAATTAATATGTTATCTATAAAAGATCTTCTTCATAACTATTTGTGGTAAGTAGCTCAAAATCAGGTAATTCAGTATAATGATAAATATTAATATTTGAATGTAAGCATATTTATCATATATTTGATAGTATTATTTATATACAGTATGTCCACAAATGCATATACATACACTTGAACACTGATGTGTGTTATTCTGCACTCATAAAATTATATTACTTGATGTTGTCTTAAAGAACTAATTAAACATATCTATCTATCTATATCTATATATACGCATATACATACCTATTTTGGACTAGCCTAAGGCTGTGGCCTAAGCAATCTAACAATGATGTCTTCTTATAGAAAGGCTAAGGATCTGGAAGTTGTTCAGTCCACAAAACTTAATATTTCAGCAGTAGCAATTTTGGGCTGGAGTTCCAGGGAAGTCCTAGACAGCCCCTGCTTTTGAGTCTATTTTGGAATCCTGAAGAAGCGGATTCGGATGTCAAAAAAGAAATGCCTCTGGAGAAATATAGTTGAACTTGCAGTGAGAATGAATAGAAGGTGTGGCCCAGATTTAATACGGGATATCTACCGCTAAATATCAAAAAAAAAAAAATCCTTCAAAATCCTGCCCACCTACTTAGGTTTTAGTTCATTCCAGGTGTAGTCAAGTTGACAACCAAGATTAGCCATGACACAAAAATCAAATGTATTTTTAAGCTAAGAGAAAAAGACATTATAATTCCCAGAAAGTTCTGGGCATCAAAAAGCTTTACTATCTGGTCCCAATAAATCTCTTTTTGAGCCTGGACCAAATAGTTTCCCGTCATTCATGTTGTCAGGCTTACTGATTGGATATGATAAACGATCTAACGTTAGTATGACACAAATGTCATCTCACTTAGTCTCTACACATCTAATATTGTAAATGAATAATTTCCATTCTATAGTTGAGGAAGCTCAAGGTCGTAGGAAATGAACTGTTGCCTCGAAGGCATGGTGAAGAACTTGGCAGAAAAAGCTTACCCTCCAGGTCACATTATTAGCACTCTTGTATCCTTCATTATATTCAATAAGACAATTCGGGATTTCAATGAAAGTCACTGGGGGTAATTCCATTAGCTCACAGTACTTTCCTTTTATGATGGTTCCAGAGTTCAGTCGGACCTCCCAAGTGTCAACTACTCAGTAGTATATTGTTTTACACAACAGTGTGCCTCTGAAAAATTTAGTACACTGCTGATATCACAACAAAGAATATTACAAAACATGAATGAACCTTCAAATTTTGAATATAAGAAAGAATAATTGGATGGATTGTGCTGGTTGCTTTTTTCAACTTAACACAAATCAAAGTCATCTGGGAAGGGAAACCTCAAATGAGGATTTGCATCCATTAGAGTGGCCCATGGGCAAGTACCTGGGACATTTTTTTTTTTTAATTAAAGATTGATGTGCAATAACCCATCAGAAATGGGCAGTGCAATCCTTGGGTGGATGGTTCAGGATAGTGTAAGAAAGTAGGCTGAGCAGGCAATGAAGAGCCAATCAGTAAGCAATATCCCTCCCTGGCCTCGACCTTAGTTCTTGGCTTCAGGTTTGTGCCTTGGGTTCCTGCTATGACTTTCCTCAGTTACTTGTGACCCGGGAAAAGTAAGGTGAAGTAAGTTGCTTTTGGACAATATTTTACCAGAGCAAACCAAGTTAAATTACATTTTCTTTTGTTGATATTTTTTCTTTTTCTAGAGTTCCATTTTAATTTTTTTTTATTTTTTTAATTTACCCCTCTAATGCTGTATTTACTTTGAGGTTCGTGTTGCTTTCCACTTTCTTAGATAAGGGAAACTATCAGTTAGCTTTGCAATTCTAAGGAATATTAAAGCTTCATTTACACTTGAAATTGGCTTCACTGTTAATCACACAGGTGTGTTCTTTCTCCCATATTTTCCCCTTTTATAAATAAAATGACTTCATGAGTTGGAGATAAAAGAGGTTAGCTTTAACCACATGTTTATTTCTTACAGCGTGTGCTTCCTACACACTCAGTATCTCTGCAGATCCTCCAGTGGTTTCTTGGTGAAGTGCTGCACCATTTCCTTTTCCCTCCCAAAGATTTTTATTCCTATGAAATGTGAGCAGAGTTAGACACACCGTCACCAGTGTATGAGAGTCCACGTCATTTTGAGGCAAATCTCATTTTTATTGGCAAATAAGCTTGATGTGTCTGCTATACTTAAACTAATCCCCTGCCTCTGCCTCCAGAGCACTGGAGATTATCACTGTGTGCTACCATGCTCATCTAAGTGTAATTCTCAATGAACTTTGAATTTAACTGGATTCTTCTAAGAGGTGTCTATTCATATTTCAAACATCATCCAGTTTTGTAGTAATTATTTTGTCAGTGTGAAGCAAAGCTTTTCTCTCTATATATTGCAAAGTATTAAATGCAAGAATGGTTTGAAAATAATAATTATTCTAAAGATTGATACATAGAGAATTAAGAAAATGAGCATAGGTCCATGACAACAGTACTTTCTGGGCTTTGAAAGCATTAGGAAGCTTACGTGTGGGACATCGGCTCTTTACTGATATCTGTTCAGAATTTTCTAGTTCTCATTTGACCCAGAAAGAAGTTTTTGTGGTGAAATAATATCAATATCTGTGATGCAATAATGAAGAAGAAAGAAAAGAAACACAAGCAGCCATAATGATGCTTACAATTGCTACCCATTAAGAACTACACATGCGCCGGGTGGTGGTGGCGCACGCCTTTAATCCCAGCACTTGGGAGGCAGGGGCAGGCGGATCTCTGTGAGTTCGAGGCCAGCCTGGTCTACAGAGCGAATGCCAGGACAGGCTCCAAAGCTACAGAGAAACCCTGTCTCGAAAACCCAAAATAAATAAATAAATAAATAAAAATAAAAAAGAACTACGCATGCATAGTTCAAACTGACAAATGGCCATACTGCCTATGCCTACTTTTCACATTTTCAATTAGAAAAGTAGGTGTGCAATTTTGTTTTAATATGCAGGATTTTGAAGGAACTTTATAGCATTTTCTAGGTTTGGCATTAGACTTTTGAAATGTTCTGTATTAGAATAGTATAAACTGCTCATGATAATTAATTAGCTCAAGGTACATCACAGATGGTAGTATATCTAAATGTGACTAAATATAATGCATGCTTAAGAGAAATAAGGACTGTACCATGGATGAACAGCTTTGACAATTAGACCCCATTCATCCTGACTTCTGGCATGTAGTTAATGAGGTACTAACTGTGTAAGTAAGTAAGAAGGCCTTGAGGGAAATGGGTCACTAGCTGAGGTATCCTTAGGCACAGAGCTCAGTGAACCTTTAGGAAACCCTGATGAGAAAGTAGCTAGACACTGTAGAGGCTTCATGTTGTACTGAATCCCCTAAAAAAGTAAGGGATTATTTTGCTGTGATTTTTTTTTCCTTCTCCCTCAACAAAATGGGGAACCATTGGTCAAATTTAAAGGTGATATCAGTAAGCTAAACTCTTTGGAAGATAAATCAAATGGGAATTGTTAAGGTTGACAGCAAAACTGTAGACAGTAAAGATAACAGGCAGGGATGCTATTAGAAAGTTATATAAATGTTCTGAATTTGAAACAAAAATTAGCCTAGAGCTGGAATGTGGGTCAGTTGGCAGACTGATTGACTAACAGGCATTAAGTCCTGGGTTTGATACCAAGTGCCTTGTGATGACATACACCTAGCACTAAAGGGGAATAGTCAAAGGAATCCATAATTCAAAACCAGCATTGTTTACCCAAAAACTCTCTCCTCCCAATCCTTACTTTGAGATGTGTGAAAATGAGGGCAGACCTTGGACATGGCACAGATGTTATGATGTAACTAACAGGTTGAGATGACAGATAATCAAACAGAGGTTGGAGGAGCTAGTGCAAAAGTGAGCAAGAAGAGATATGGTGTTTCTTTAATTGACTGACATTTTACATGTGTGTGTGGTGTGTCCACATATGTGTAGTTTCATGTGTGTGGAGACACCCAGAGATGAGTATTTAGAAATGTGTATGTATGTATAGACGTCAGAGATTAACAGCAGAACTTTCCACTAGTGATCTGAAGACAGGGTTTCTCACTTGGACAGAGGACTTGATAATTTTAATACTCTGGCTGGTCGTGGTTGAATACTTTCTGTCTTGACTACCCTCGTGGTGGGAGAAGAGGTAGTATGCCAGCCCATTCTGCATTTGAGTGGGTTCTCTGGATCCAAACTCTGGTCCTCAGAGCTGTACGTTAACTGAGCCATCTTTCGAGTGATGGACATGCTTTGCTTAGCAGAATATCCTCAAGTTCCCTCCATGTTTTAGCATATATCAGATGCTTGTCTGTTTCAAGACTGAGCAATATTGTACTGTGTGTGTATACTGCATTGCATTTATTCATTCATCTTGTAGTCAACACATGCTGCTTCTAAATTTGACTGTTGTCAAAAATATCATTTTGAACATCACAATCCAAATGTCTTTTTGAGACATCATCTCTCTTCATCATGTCTTGAAAACTCTTTGCACAGACCTATAGTTCCAGTCTTGGGATGTGTAGACATCAGATATTCAAGATCAATCCCAGCTACAAAATGACTTTGAGGTTAGATTAGGTTTTATAAGATACTTTCACACAAAATGAGGGGGGAGGAAGTAGAATTCCTGAGCTTGAAGATAATGCTTTTGTTCTGTTTTGCTTTGTTTTGTTTTGAGGTAACACCATTCTGTTCTCTCATGGGCAGCACACATATCCCTACGATCAGCACACAAAGGCACCAAGCTTTCCCAATATTTGTAAATTTGCTGTTTTTATTTATATTGTAACCTAAAATATTTAAATTAATTCAAGCTGATATATATTATACAAAAAGTGTACATAATTCTTGGGTACCTTGTAAAATCTTGATGCATACACACACACACACACACACACACATATATGTGTATATATAGTATAGCACTTAAATCACGGTAAACTTTCAGTAGTATGGGATATATCGTGTCTTAATTTTAAAAGCACTCAAAAATTCTTCTAGGTTTTAAAAAACATATGCAGTTCATTGTCAATACCTGAAGAAAACCATCAGGGCTGGAGAGATGGCTCAGAGGTGAAGAGCATTGACTGTTTTTCCAAAGGTCCTGAGTTCAATTCCCAGCAACCACATGGTGGCTCACAACCATCTGTAATGGGGTCTGGTGCCCTCTTTTGACCTGCAGGTATACATACACACAGACAGAATATTGTATACATAATAAATAAATAAATAAATATTAAAAAAAAAAAGAAAACCATCAGCGTTAAAGCTCAGAATTTCTAGTTAAGTTTAAGAACATTAGTTCTACTGACCATCCCTTCTGAAGCTCCCGTCCACTTTCCATGGCCTCTGGTAGCTGCCACTTAACTGAGATTCCCATGAAACACAGAGCTTTAGACTCTAAAAAGGAGTGAAATCACGTGGTACTTGTCATTCCAATGCCTGGTTTATTTTACTTAATGTAATAATCTCCTGTTCTATCTATCTTGGGACAAATGACAAGATCTGACCCTCTTTAGCTACATGATATTCCATTATTCATCGGTACCATAGTTTCTTTTCATAGTCATAAGCTGAGAGTCACTTTCATGTTTCCATTTCTTGGATCTTATACATAAGAGAGAATGAATATGAGATTTGAGCTATCTGTTCAGATGCTGGCTCCTTTCTTTTGAAGAGATATTCAGTTGTAATATTGTTGTTTTTATTGTGCTTCTGCTTTTAAACTTTGAGAAAATTCAAACTGCTCCCACAGGGATCTACTTGTTTACATACCTACCATCTGGGAGCAAGGATTCTTTTCTCTACTAATCCAACTGTCTTTTTGATGAATGCCATTTTGATTAACTTAGTTTTTTTTAATTTTTATGTGATGTATTTTGATCATGTTCTTTACCCTCTCCCAACTCCTCTCAAATCCTGCCACCTCCTACCCACCCACCTTCATGACAATTGTCTTTCTTATTGGAGTGACAGGGTGTCTGATCATGCTTTCATTTTCTTCTTTGATGAATGGTATATATGTGCACATTTTCAAATTCTTTTGACTATTTTTATATCACCTAATGATAAATTTGTATTCACGTCTTTTGCTAATTTTTAAATCAGCTTTTGCCATTGTCACTAAGTTGTTACTTAAGATAAGCTGAGCACAACATTCAAATTCAAGGAATATTTTCCCTCAGCTGTGCAAATGCTAGCTCACTCTTAGTTTCACCACCGTATTGATGACTGTCAAGTTTATCTGGTTGGCCTCTGGATTTGCGCATGTGTCTTTGCAATCATCCCTGCATCTTCTCACAATATTCTCATTTTGTCTTTATGGGGATTTTGCTTTTTATTACTCCAGTGGGGAAAAGCTGCAATATTAACTCAGTATTCTTGCTTCTCCATTTATATGCTCTCCCTTGAAAGCTTTGATTAAATATATTAGGTAACTCACTTTGTGTTCTAGACCCGTTTTCTAGCTTTCCATGGTCACTCTGGCTAACCTTTTTCTTTGTTTTCCAGTTCCCAGGTTAACTGTATCCAGCTGCCGCTTCTAATTATTCTACATACAGTATTTAAATTTGAGGACACTTGATTGATTTGTTCTTTGGTTTTGCACTTACTTACATTGCATCTGTTTGGATGTTCATTATGTCCCTTTTTACCATCACAATGGACTTCATCTATGGAAATATAAGAGCATTACTTAAAACATTTCTTTCATGAAAGACTAAAATTTGCTGTTGATGTAGGAAAAATGAGGCTTTTAAGCCTCCGATCAATTTAACTTTCTCATTTGACAAGTAGATTTCTAGCCAGTACCTAGCAGTATACTGCTCAAAGTAAACCATTTGGAGATATCCTGACATTTGCTTATAGCTAAAGAACTGATAGAACAATCTAGAGAAAAAAAAGTTAATTTTTTTTTCAAAAATTCTTCTTTTTAAATGGAAATGTTTTCCCCATTCACCCATCACTAATGATAAATAAAATCTTTCTAGTAACCCTGTGGTCATTCTGCCTTGTTCTCACACTTTTGAGCTGTATTATACAAAGCAGCAAATACCCTACAGAAATGAAGATTCTGTTTCTGGGTTTGGTCTTGATGATTGTCACACTTCTGATCTCTCATTTGCTTACCATTATAGCTTAAGCTGACTAGCATTTGTGTGTGTGTGTGCAACACGCAGACATTCATCTGTCTGTCTTGTGCTTTCACATATATTTGAGAACTAAAATTTATCACGCACCAGAGACTTTTGTGATTAGGGAGGGCTTTGCAGAACATATCATCTGTGTTTAGTTCATGAAAGTGGATTTACCCCAAACAGATGAAAGCTGAACTTTCTGAGAAACTGGCTCAGAGATATTGGTGTGTCTTAATTTGATAACCCAGATGTTAAGAGTCAAAATATATTGTTTCAATATTTTTATTTTATTCAATATTTTATTGTCAGACTGGTAAATCAAAATGCTGTCTGGGCTCAAAACAATCACAAGGATACAAATTTTGGTTGGGATTGTCCAGATGTGTGCTCACATTAAAAAAAAAATAAAAAAAAACCCCTCAGCCTCAGGCACTTCAGCCTACACTTTAGTTTTGTAGCTAGTTGATATCCTTAAAATTTCAGATTATTGTTTGGCAAGTTTAATAAGTCACTACAAATCCTTATGTTGAATGTATGCTGCACATGTCTGAGAAAATAGTCAACATATTGGAAACATATATTGATAACATATACAGAGTTTTGCTTTACAATTATAGAGGAGCACATTCTCCAGGCCATGTATTTGGCTGAATTGTTAAGCAATTTAAAATATTCAGAGCATCAGAAAGACACAAATATTTTACAAAGCATGTCATAGAAGAACAACATTACATCCTCTAAACGATTCTCAGAAATCCTTTGTGTTATTTTTAAGTTGTCTTAGGTTAAGATGAACAAAAATGGAGGGGAAAAACAATCTATGTCACTAATGCTGATAACAAAGAACCAGGGCCCCATGGTTGGAGCAGGAATCCAAAGCTCATTCTTTTAGGACTGCCTCTCTTCAGCAGGTGAGCTCCAGAAGGTGGGGCAGGAGGAATGAGCCATGAGAGAGAAGAAAAGTCTAATTTCAAAGAAGTGTTGTATTATTTTTGTCTCAAGAACAACAACAAGAAGAATATGCAATTGTGCTGTAAACTAAGCCCGCATTCAGAATGTAGAGGTTGAGCAGTGACAGTTAGAAGGAAACATACACAGGGCACAGATGGAGGAACCAGCTCTGCAAGGGCCAGGCACACTGAAGAAAAGCTTCCTGACATTGGAAGTAAATTAGTCAGGCATCACCTTCCTCTTTCCTTCACAGCCACAGCACAATTACTGGAACCCTGGCCCTCTTCTGCTTTGTTAGCAAGTTTTATAAGTCTGAACTTATCTACTTTGATGGAGTTTTCCAATTTTATTGTTTTCGAAAATCTAGTTTGCTGGCCTCCTTTGAGTGGGCAGTTGTATTGATTCCAGTGGAGTGAGGTAGTAGCTGCTGGGACCGGTCAGCACTGCAGGAAGTTCATGCCTGAGGACCACCTGAACACTCACTACCCCCATCCTTCCCACATTTGCTGAACAGGCTGTGTTTTCACATGTCCGCCTGAAGGTTTAGGAACTAATGATTAAAGAGCCCTAAATACTAAAAATTTAGAAATACTAAATACTAGAAAATAACAAAATAAAAAAAAGAGACAAGTCCAGGTTAAGCTCTCAAATGCCATAGATAGTTACTAAAACGGTCCTACTATACATTACTAGTCTTCATAATTCACAACAGTTGGCTTTAGTATGTATCTCTTTTTAAAATGCCCCTGTGTATTTAAGACACATCCCCATGCTTGTTTTTCAGGATTCCCAATTCACTAATCAAAGAAAAACAGCGCAGACACCCACACCCGTTTCAGTGGTGCTGAATCTACTCTTAATTAGACTTCTGTCATTACTGCAGGGTCCACATTTGGAATAACGTTAAAATGATTTTAGTTTTGTTCGCATAGTCCATTAAAGTTTTGTTAATTGTCTGTGTTGAAAGGTGTTCAAGTTTGCTGGTTTGGGGGGAGGTTGAATTATTTTATTTCACATAATTAGCAAATCAGCACCAAAAACTTCAAGCAGCCCATTTGTTAATGACACACAGTGCTTTTTCCTAACTAGACCTGTGTGGTACCGACTGCAGAAGCTATTATTCTCCCTCAAATTATGGTCACTCCTGCCCACAAGACTTCTTCCAGTGTCTGTTCCAAGCGTTTACTGGAGACTCATTGACTGCTACTCTGATTTTGATGATAATTGTTGCTTCAGGTTTCCTAATGCCTCTGCAGTTAGACATTAATGATTATGCATGCCTTAAGAAGTGTTGATAAGGGAATGAGATTACAATCTTGTACAATTTTAGCTGACAAATTAAAGTGTAAATTAGGTTTTCCCTTAGACAGAGAATAACTTACCTGAGGAGCCTGGAGTATGTGAACCTTTGGTCACTCTCCATTTTCTTTATCCTGTTTTGCAGATATTCAGAGCATCAGAGGGTTAGCGGTGGACTGGGTGTCGCGTAATTTATACTGGATTAGCTCGGAATTTGATGAAACACAAATTAACGTGGCCAGGCTAGATGGCTCTTTGAAAACCTCAATTATCCATGGAATTGATAAGCCACAGTGCCTGGCAGCTCACCCAGTCAGGGGGTAAAGTATGATTTTTAAAATTCTTTTTTGTAACATTTTTTACTTTATTTCAGATTTTGCACAAAACGATTGTTTAATTCAGACGATACATGTATTGAAGAGAGAGCCGAAATGTGACTGGAAATTGAGTATGGAAATTGTTACAGAGATTCGGAGTCTTGGTTAGAGATTTTTATCCAAATGAAATGAAATCTATAAGCTCTCATTAGTGCGTGTTTCTAGGGAATGAGAGTTTAGAACAAAAAGTTGCCGAGGAAAAGCCATTTCCTTTAGAATGCTGTTTGTGAATATTTCCTTACTGTGTGGTCACTACAAAGCCAGACTGCTCTTGCCTCTGGTGAGTCGAGGGGCCAGTGTGATACCAGAGCTTTACCTTCCCATCGACACATTCTAATCCCTTCTTAGCCAAGAGAATTCTGTTTAGATGAAGACAGAATGAAAGTGGTTTGTTGTGGTCTGGGTTAAGCATCAGATTTGGAAGTACTAGGAAAATGAGAAAGGATAAAATTCTTTCAAAGAGAATAAAAAACAAAAGAGATGTTTTCCGCCTAGGAAAATGTACAGGGACCCAACACTTTTAGACATTTTGGAAAAAGAGTTAATCTTGTACCTAGAATATGTTTTCTTACTTTAGTCTTTGCCTTATGTTTCTTAAATGGATCTGCATGTAATATTTAATCCATATCTTTTGAATTAAGGAAACTATACTGGACAGATGGAAATACAATAAACATGGCAAATATGGATGGGAGTAATATCAAGATTCTCTTTCAGAACCAAAAGGAACCAGTTGGTAAGTATTTTTTATATAATTAATAGTGACAGCTTTAATGAGATTCATGTGTATGATTTTGAACTCAATACTAAACAATTATAGAAGAGTAATATAAATTGGATCGAATTTCTTGGTACCATAGAATTGGTTTTCTCTATATGAGATTCCTTTTCTGTGTGGAAGGGCTTGCTATTAAACTTCCTTAGCACAGAGACTGCCCGAGCATCCATGTGACAGCTTCATATGTGCATATTATGACATTTGCTTGCCTCCACTTGTTCTCCTCCCTCTTCAGCTCGGCCACTTTCCTCCTGTTTCCATGGATTCTGTTAGAGCGTCCTTCCCCTTTTATCCTAGTTAGGGGGTCTAATACTGCTTTGAAAACCGAACCATTAGCAACTTGTAGAGAAAAGGAGTTATTTTATTTCCTCTTCATCAAAGGAAGTCAGAGCAGAAACAGAAGAAAGAAACCCGGAGCTAGGAACTGATGTAGTGGCCATGGGCATCTGCTCTGTCTTGGTTTGTTCTATAAAGCTTGCTCAGCTTACTTTCTTATGTACCCCAGGACCACCTGCTCAGGAGTGACACCACCCACAATGGGCCGTGTCCTCCCATATCAATTACTAGGTAAGAAAACATACTACTGGATTACAAATAGGCCAAACTAGAGGGGACATTTTCTCAATCAAGGTTCTCTCTTCTCAAATGGCTCTAGCTTGTGTCAAGTTGACCAAACCTAAATGGAATACCTCCTTTTAGACCAATTTCTTCTTTTTCATAGATCCCTTTCTACCTTCATGTCATTCCCACATAATGATATTTAAATACAGATTCCATGTATAGAAGAAAACATAATTGTCTCTGTCAATCTGGCCTGTTTTACTATGTATAATGATCTTGGGTTTCACCTTTCTTTCTCTTCGTAGATGTCATGATTATATTCTGCAGAAAGCCTTAAAGACCGAATCAAATTCTGTTGTATTTATGTATCACACTTTTCTATCAGTCCATCTGTTGATGAACCTCTAACCTAGTTTCTTGTCTTGGCTATTGTGGGTAGTGTAGTCTATCTATAGCTACAGAAATTCAGGTATTGCTGCGCTTTGCTGACTTAATGTCCTCCAGTTATATGCCCAGGACAGATGCAGCTGAGTCATACATTAATGCACTTGGTTTGTTTTTTTTTTAATTTGAATATTATTTATTTTGTCCTGTTCACAAACACATGTGGGTCTTCAGGTAATTGTGAAGTCCAAAGAAATATCTAAGCTTGATACTTACTGGGATATATGAGATGGAAGACAACTATTATCTCAGAGTTTCTTTATGTAGGTTCTGTGTAGCCAAGTTTCTACCTTGTAAGTGACCAGATCCATCTTGCCTTGATCCATGAAGGATAAATGTCATCAAGCACTGTGTATGGAAGGCTTGCTGCACACAGGAGAAAATAGGTCAGGAGGCCATTTAAAGAAAATCAGAGTTTCTCAGATGATTTTTACTAGAAATAATTGGTATGTTTATTCACCGTATTTTCTCTGAACTACTTCAGAGGCAAGGAGGAAAGATATTTGTCATTAAAACAGAAAAACAAGTCCTTTTAATTTGAAAAAAAATTACATTTTAAACATCTGTTTTGTTAAAAACATAACAGTGCTGACATTCTTGAGCTGCTCCTATAAAACATCTTTGAAATTAAAAAAAAAATTACCCTAAGAGAGACTATTTAACAGGTATCTATGTATACTAATATTTTTTACCTCTATATTTCTTTCTCACATTTTTATATCTCTGTGAGTCAAGAATTATAACATTTATGTGTAATTTTATAGTCTGTTTTCAAAAAGACATAATAACTTGGCTTTTATATTAAATTTGAAAATGTAAAATATACAATAGAAAATTGATAGTTTGAGCTTGAATTGCAGAGAGAATATTTTAAGTTGAGAAATAAGTAATATAAACTAAAGTTTTTCATCAATTGCTTCTTTATTTTAGGAATATGAAAATATACTGACTTGATGTAGCTTATACTCGATAGTAATAATTTAAAATAGGTGCAGTATGCAAAGGTTTGAAATAATGCCTTTCGTGTAGCCTAAACCAAACCTTTTGGTGTAAACATTACAGTTGCTAGCTCCCTCCTTTTTACTTTTTTTTTTTTACATTTGCACATTGTTGAAATCTAGGCTAGTGCTGGAAATCTGGGCAGACTGAAATGCAAATTCTTCTGTGAAGAAGACAGAGCAGAGGAAATGGCTTTACAAGGTCCAGCTCCACACACAGGACTCCTTTTAGATGGATGAGATTCAGTTGCATCTTGCCAGAGGCTGCCCAGAATGTGCAGGGTTGACAGCTCTGATGAGAAATCTATTATTTGTACTGAAATTTGGGAATCATGGGTTACACCAAAATAATAATGTATATGCTTGTTTTGGGATTGAAGACACTGTCTCCTTTAATACTGAATAGCCAGACCCCTATTAAACTATTGATGTAAAAATTCCACAAAAGCTTGCAAGTTATAAAGGCCATTTATCTGGAAGGGTGAATGGGGGAGGGTGAGAGAAGAAGGGCAATTGGGGGATGTTGAATGAGGAAGAGTGATTTGAGAGAGGGGCAGTAAGGAGGGGGAGTGTTTCTATTTGCACTTAGCCTTTGCTTCCTGAGATGCTGTGCACTGAATGCTAGCTACTTTTACTGCAGAGACAAACCTGAATACCTGTTCCTTTTCAGTTTTCATTGTCTCTGACAATTACTTTAAAATAAAACTTCTACGCAACACTTTTATAAAATGTGAAGCTGTTATTCTCCTCTGTTTGAAGCTTTCTTTAGCGGAAAACCATGTCTCGACTAGTAAGCCACCAACTTTTTCCATCTATAACTATCCAAGCAAGCCGAATACCCTGAGTCCTTCAATATTTTAAAAGCTTTCACATTTACATAAAACATTCCTGATACAGCATTTGGGGAGTATTTGATATGATTTTTAGGAAACCAAACAAATCTATGTTTATTATTCTACTTTGACAATTATGGACAATCGGTATGACTCCAATAAATGTCTTACCTTTTCAGGAAATTGTTCCAGTTTTTATAAAATGTCGATCTTGGTACCTAATCTGTGATCACATGGAGTTGCAGGTTTCCTGAGCAGCATCTCATGTTTCAGTAATATGTTCCATATTTCCCTAGTGCCCCAGGATATTTTTACCCTTGCCCTAAGACATTAAATCATTGCTTTTTATAGCATACAACTGTTGGAAATGGCATAATTCTCTAACAAAACAATATTAATAAATATATGTAGTCTGTTCATTGCTAAAATCAGCGGGATACAAATCAAGCCTGATAAAACCTTCTTAGTATTCAAATCTGCATGATGAGCCTGGATGTGTTGTTCACACCATAGAATGCCAACTCCTTCAAATGTGACCAGAACTACCCTGCTTTTTAAAGCACCAGAGGTTTTTTGTTTTTAGTGGCAGAGAAAAATAAAATTTATCTTAGTGTTAGTAATGCATCAGGGGAGAGATAGTAAAGTCGAAATGATAACTAAAATTTAGAAAACTAGTTGGCTAGGATGTGGACCATTAATATAATTTCTGCTCAGTGATTTTAGGAGAGGCATTTTGCAATCATTTGATGCTTTCTAGTGAAGAGTTTTTGTATCTTTCAGGAAGTTTCTCAGGTGAGCAATATTATTAGCTACAAATTTTTTAAAAGGCTCTAAAATGCTTTTATATTAGTTTTATAGTTCTGGGAATTAATCTAGAGACATACAGGTTAGGCATGAGGTCTGCTACTTAGCTGTACCTAGTCTGTATCCCTGTTAAAGAAATGTATATACTGCTATGTTATTTTTCAACCTATATCATATCACTGGATTCATAGTTCCAGAGCTTTAACAGAGAAATAATGCTTGTATTTTTGTTATTTGTGCATGTGGAGCTTATGAGTGTCTGTATATATGTGTGTGCACTTGTATGTAGACAGACAGAGAGATAGAGACAGAGACCCTTTGGTTGATTGCCAGGATATTTCATGGGACCTGACTGGAAAGAAAAAACATGGTTAACATTATTTAGTGAGTGGTGGGGAAGGACAATTTAGAAATGTTGAGGCAAAACCTGGAAGTGCATATTAAGCCCACATATCTTCCTACAAATACCACAATTTTGCTCAATGTAGTTTTTCAGATTAGCCCAAGGTTTGAGGAATTTTTTTTCTTTTCTTTTCTTAAGGCTCATTGATTAAAGACAGTAATCCTATGCACAAAATTTATTCACAGCAGTGCCCGGGTTCATATTTAATATAGTTACAAGTTCTAAAAACAAACTGTATTTTACCTCTTCATATACTTGTTCTTACATCACACATATGTTTGTATACTTTGTTTTTGCAAATGTAGCTAATGCTGTGTGGTAATCTAAACACTGATGTCCATAAAGTTTTACATCAGTTAATAGAGGAGGAGTATGGGCCAGATGTGCTAGGTGGACAGTAATGCATTTAGCATCCATAATTTCTGAAGAGAAGACTGTTACAGGGAGAGAGAACCACTTGTTTCATTCCCGTCCCCCTGGCTATCTTAGACCCTAAATAAACACACAGAAGCTATCTTAATTAAATCACTGCTTGTCCCATTAGCACTAGTTTCTTATTGGCCAACTCTTACATATTAAGTTAACCCATTTTTATTAATCTATATATCACCATGTGGCAGTAGCCTATCAGCAAATTTCCAGCATGTTTGACTCTGGCAGCTCCATAGTCTCTCTACGTCCACCTTCCTCCTCCCATGCTATAGGCCAAGCCAGTTCTTTATTTATTAACCAATAAAAGCAACACATAGACAGAAGGACCTCCCACACCAGAGGTGATAAATTATTTTAGATTTATTGTATTGAATTTACCATGTGGTAACTCTAATGCTGAATGTTATGTAAAGCATCAAAATGCATTCATTTTAGCTAAACAAAAGGAAAAGAAAGAGGTTGAAAGAGTGTTTGTAACTAGTAGTCACAAAAATATGTACATATCTAAATTTTGAAAACAAAAATAAAAGAGGGAGGAAGTTGGGGAAGGAACCGAAGAACAAAGGAAGAGATGAAGGAACGAAGATAGGAAGGCTAATAGCTTCACTTTCAAATTATGTGTCTTTAGTATACACTTTTGTATGCAATGTTCAATAGGCACCATGGATGGCATCAAGAAGACTTCATAGAACTGACTTGGTAATATTTATTTTCTAATGAAAATTATAGTGAGGAGATAAGAGAAATCCACACATTGTGTATGCCTATGTGGAGGAGTTTATAAAAAAGGAAGACAAATTTTAGCTCCTACAGTGTCACAGTTATTGGGCTACAAACTATTTCTTCATAGTTTGTAATCTACAACTAAAATCAAGTGGGACCATTGTGGAATCCCCTTCTTTGGTGCTCCTTGCCAATTAGGCTTGTAACACTTAAGCTGCCTGTAACAGATTTCCCCCATCCTCTTTATTACTTTTTTCTTTTCTAATACACCAAGGGTGACTCTTTCATAAGGCTCCTTTGATCTTCTGGACTGGGCTGAAACCTCTTCATGTAGACTCTGTTAGTGATTTTGTCTTTTTAGACTCTTGTTCCCTGGCTCCTGGAGAGGAAGTTTGAGATCAACATGTTTGGTTTGTCATCATGTCATGGGCTCAGCTCCATTGTTGGCACATGAGGGAATCTTCAATAAATAAGTGTTCAGTTTACTCCCGAGCAGGAAACAAGCAAGTCTAGTAGTTTTGTGCCAAGCAGGCATTTTCCTAAAGAATGGTATGAAGAATTATAAATAACAAATGCATGATTAGTTTGGAAGGAAAAATTGGAAATCCTTGCCTTTTAAACATTCTGTAGGCTTGTTTCTTGCTTATTCCTCTCCCTCCATTGTTACACTATCACCCATTTGACTTTGATTAAAACCTCTGCAAGAGATATCTCACACAATGAAACAATAGGCTGGGACTGCTTTGATGTAGTTATCTCCTTATTGACAAAGCCTCATAACACAGGAAATAAAGAAAAGAAATAGATTGTATTACAATAATCCCCCATTTATGCCAATCCTATTAGTGTTAATATTTTTATCATTTTTAACAGTCTTTCGGGTGCTTAAAATAAATTCAAAGCATGGTACTTGTTATCTGATTTTCTTGTGTCATAATATTTTAACTATGATTTCTTGAACCATTTCTTAGAATCTGTCTAATAATTTACAACATTTACTAACCAAGACAAAATAATAAAGAATTTAAGAATGATACCCTTTTTATTTTAAAAAATCATCATTATAATTGGTTTTTATATTTATGAAAATTTTAAATTTCATAAATAACTTGACAAAATAGTTTTGTAGTTTTACATAAAAACATCTCTTTGATATAAAGTGACAGTTAAGCTGTATGAGAACATATTCTCAAGGAATCCATGCTGTGGTATTTCACTTGGAAAGTGCTTTCAGAACTGGTCCCTGGAGACATTTTCTAAATTGGAATTCCATGGTCTTGTGAATGCATGCATTGTTGTAAAAATAAACACAAAGCATTTTTTTTGCTGATGCACATGATATTTATACCACAAAGTACAACATAAGGACATTTATTACTGCATTATTTACTCATAGTTTTACTTACTCATTATAAGCAATTAGAGCTATTATTTAATGATGAATCTTTCTGAGTGAGTATATTGTGGCTTCTCTACCTTCCTCCCACTTTCCTCAGACAATAGTCAAAGAGAGAACAAGGTGAGCAGGAGAGGAAAAGTCTCCACTTGGTGACTTTCATCTCCAGGATATTTCTGCCATGTTTTATTTAATATTGTGGAATATGAAATGCAGATCAAGTATCTGTACAGAAGCATGGGCTCTGACAAACGTTGTTGCACTTCCTTCCAAGCACGAAGCTATGCTTTTGCGTTCAACACAGTCTAGGATCTCCGCTACACTTTGCAATTAAAAATAGCTATGGTGACTTCTATCTAAGCATTGCAAATTCTCAAGCTACTTACAGAGATTTTATGTTAATTACACACAGCAGCCATTCTCTAGAGGGTTGGTTGTTCATCTCATTCATTCACAAACTGTGGCTTCCTTAAAAGAAGCTAGTGTTTGAAACATGTTCATCCTTCACCATGGTGCTGTGACCAGAGAGGCAGGTTTGAGTGAGTTTCATTTCACTGAGTTTCATTCATCTGACTTCAATAAAAAAGCAAGGAAAGAAAAAAGAAGAAAAAAGAAAAGCACAAATTTCCTTCAAGCATGGTCAGGAAGAAATTTCCAGAGCCTGCTACCCATGCGAAACACAATCCAATTAGGGCATAGCAGAGTGCTTTTGGAGCATGCAGGACTCCGCAAGAATCCTCTCCCCTCTACATACGGTGAATCAGAGTTCATTATTTCTAAATCCTTAAATTCTAGTTTTAAATTGTGTGAAAATGTCATGCTGGACTCTCCAGAATTTGGACTTTTGTTGTTATTGTAATTTACCGATTCTTTGCTTGATTGCTGGTCAATTTAAATGTGTGACATAAATCACATAAAAATTGATAATCACATCAAAATACCCAACTCATATTTTATTTGCATGTGCCATTGCAGATGGAGTAATAGCAACCTACCACAGGTTGAACCAAATAAATTTATTTCTTTTAAATATAAACCAACAATCCTATTGTTATCTATTGGCTGAATTTAAAATTAAGTATCAGATGAAGTTATTTAATTAAATTATTACTCAGTCTGGAATGAATTAAGTACTTAGAGCAATTTACATGAGCGAGGCAACTTGCTTGTCATTCAGCCTTATCCTTCATTCATTGTTCTTTTTTATTGTTAATTTTTAAAGCAATCTTATTTTACTAACTAATCCCAATTCCCTCTCCTTTCCTTCCTCCCACCTTCTCCCCACCACACCCTCATCCTCTCCTCAGAGAGGGTGAGGCCTCCCATGACGAGACAACAAAATCACTTGAGGCAGGACCAAGATCCTCCCCTCTGTATTTAGGTTGAGCAAGGTATCCCTCCATAGGGAATGAACCACACCATGATCTAGAGATAAATAAATCCACTGCTAGTGACCCCACAAACTGCCCATGCCACACAACTGTCATTCACATTCAGAGGGCCTGGTTCAGTTTTATGTTGGTTCTCCAGCTGTCAGACTGGGGTCACTGGGGACCTACAAGCTCCAGTCAGCTCTTTCTGTGGGTATTCCCATCATGGTCATGGCACCTTTGCTCATAATATCCTTGCTCCCTCTCTATGAAAGGACTCCAGGAGTTCGGGCCAGTGCTTCACTGTGAATCTCTGAATCTGCTTCTATCATATACTGGATGGAGGTTTTATGATGGTAATTAATGTAGTCATCAATCTGATTATACGGGAAGGGCAGTTTAGGCACCCTCTCCACTATTGCTTAGATTGTTAGCTGGGGTCTTCCTTATAGATTCCTGGTAGCTTTCCTAGCGCCTGGTTTCTAGCTAACTCCACGATGGCTCCCCTTTTCAAGGTGTCTCTTTCCTTGCTCTCCCTCTCTGTTCTTTACCCAACTAGATCTTCCTGATCTCTCATCTTCTATTTCCTGCTCCCCTTCTCCCCTCTCCATTCTTCTATCACCCTCCATCCCATCCTCCTCCCTGCCAATTGACTAAGGAGATATTGTCTACTTCCGCTTGGAGAGGATCCATGTATGTCCCTCTTAGCGTTCTCCTTGTTTCTTGTCTTCTCTGGGGCTGTGGACTGCAGGCTGATAAGATTTTCCTTTGTTTTATGTCTAATGTCCACTTAGAAGTGAGTACAAAACATTCTATATTTTAACTCCTTGGTTATCTGTTCTGTTTTTAATATAATCACAAACGTAGGTCATTTGTTTTCATAATCTTCCAGTTTATGAAAGTTTTCCTTTAACTCTAAAACTCTTTTTGAACTCTACCAACCGTTTCTTATTATTTAATCATTACAACCCATGTCTTGTGTTAATTTCAATATATACATGTAGATAAGATTTCCAAGAGAATTTTACCACATAAAATGAATTAAGGGACCATCATTTTTAAATCAAAATATTAAAAACATAACTACTGTTTTCTACTCAATATTATGATCTGTTATTTCTGAAATTACATTTCTTAGCAAATGATGTTTAAGTACAAAATATAATTAATATATAAAGCTAAATATATAAAATATTAAAAATAGGAATATTAGCCAGATAACTTGACAATATAATATTATAATTATTGATATATACAGAATAATAATTTGCACTTATTATACTCTATTTTATTCATTTATTCATTGTTTAATTGTAGCATAAATAAAATTTTACCTTAAAAAAATAAAGAAACATGTCATATGGTATATTCTAGAATCCAGATGGTGAGGTCAAACAACCATACCAGTACTCAGGAAAGTCATTATTCTGTTAAGGACAAGTAACAGAAAATAACAAATAATTGGCTGTCAGCCGAAACCCTTAAAATAATCCAATAGTGTTATGTGCTAGACAATATAAAGATATAAAATCAAACTAATATATTCCCAGTAGGTACAAGGAAAACTGAAGGGATAAAATAGGGAAGAGAGCTATAGCCAAATTGGTGATGTTTGAAAATTTCAAAAGGATCTTAATTGCAAAATCTATGCTTTTTTTATTTATTAGATTTTAAAAAAATACCAATCCAAACTCCCACTCCCTCCCATCCTCCCATTCCCTCCACACACCTTCCCACCCCACCCCCTCTAATCCTAAGAGAGGGTCAGGCACTTTGTTTTGTGGAAGGTGCAAGGTCCTCCCTACTACGACTAGGCTGAACAAGGTATACATTCAAAGAGAATCGGGTCCCCAACAGCCAGTTCATGCAGTAGAGATAAATAGCATTGCCACTGCCAGTGGACTCTCAGTCCACCCCAATCATACAACTCTCAACCACATTTAGAGGGACTAGTTTGGATATTGCCAAACTCTTTTTATGAGGCTACAATTACCTTTATACCAAAACCACACAAAGACTCAACAAAGAAAAAGAATTGCCGACCAATCTCACTCATGAACATGGATGCATAAATTCTCCATAAAATACTGGCAAACCGAATCCAAGAACACATCAAAAAAAAATTAATCATTATGATCAAGTAGGCTTTTTTTTTAAAAAAAAAGCAAAAAAGGCTGTGATTAAACCATTGAAAACTAGTCACAATTAGTCACTCAGTTTAAATAAAAGGAAGGGTGCACTCTTACTGCTGTGCTAGATTGTAATCTACAGTTGTATAAAAAAAAAAAACAACTAGAAACTTGGGGCTGGAGAGATGGCTCAGTGATAAGAGCACTGACTTCTGCAGAAGGCCTGCATTTGATGACCAGCGCTTTCACAACAGTTGGCCATTGAAGTTCCAGGAGATCTGGCACCCTCTTCTGGCAGCAAATACACAGAGACATACACGTAAGCAAAACAATCATACACAGAAGTAATGTAAAATTATAATTAAAAATGAATAGTTAGATTTGAGATTTAAAAAACTATCAGAAAGGGGAAGTTTCTTGTTCTTTGAGGGGGGAAGAACATGAGGTAAAGGAGGAATGAGCATGGGATGGATTCGAGCTGCATCCTCTGTATGAGCATCCACAGGGGGACGACTGATCGCTTGAAGGGAATGCTCATTAGGGTTGCCAGGAACTATAGTTTCCAAAATTTAAGAATGATGTAACAGTGCTTTAATTCTTTTTTTCATTTTGAATTTCTTAAGCTATGAAATATTACTTTGACAAATATAAAACTATAGGTCTAAAAACTGTTAAAATGCTTTTAAGTTGAAACAGTTCTCAGAAGCAAAATGCCAAAACCTTGTCATTGATTCTGGCTTTCCATTTTTTGTCTGTTATTTCCACAAGGTACATAACATTTGTCAGTCGCCTAGACATAAAAAATAAATATGCCTAGGTACAGCAGTAAACTGTCCATAGTAAAATGATCTATAGGAGGGTGATGGAAGGGGTCTGACTCTTCGCCTGATAAGATATGCAACCATCAGTCCGTCGACTCATCCCAGAAATTCCACCCAGGATTGCTTAGTACTTAACACGGAGCAAATCACAGGGCAAGTGGAGAATGGCTTTGTCCAGGAGAAGTTAGATTGGAGCATTCTATTCAATTTATCATGTGCTTTTCAAAAAAATGGAAAATTTTATGAGATGCTTTTAAATTCAAGTGAGTTCACAAAAATATTGCATGAAAGAGTCTATTTTCAGTAAAGAAAAAGAAACAAAACATTTGCCACCTTTGAAATATTGTAAATGCAGATATAAAATGTAAATACATAACACTAGTACCTGAAAAATAATCATGCCAAAAAGTCATCTTTAGAGTTTTTCAGGGTTGTCCAAGAAATTCCCCAAACATTATAGTTTATTGCTGTTGTTCTTGGTTACCCGCACCTGCTACTCCACCCAGAGGTGGATGGTAAGTCCCAGTTGCTAAAGACATCACACATTTTGAAGAAAGAAGCCAGTGTACCCAGTTGCTAAAGACATCACACATTTTGAAGAAAGAAGCCAGTGTACCTGAGTTTTGTCTGACCTTTTGCCTCCTGTCTTGAGGACTAGTTTTCATGGAACATGAAGGTGACATACAGGCTTCTAAGCAAGGGAAACAATGAATAGTCTACCCAGCTATGATGCTTGTGAACCACAATGACCAGCATGGCACCATAAGCATGCAGAAATGGCATACATACCTTGATCGTAACCCAACAGCTTTTTAACTGGACATAAGACTCCCTCAACAACAGGGAAACACATGACTGTACTGGAAAGCTATCTGCCTTGACCTAATGAAGTCATGGATCCTGGAGGAGAATATAAAACTGCCTCTTTACTAATCCAACACATTTCCTCTACATTATGAATATCATTATGCCCACAAATAAGTTTTGTTCTCATACCTCAATCAAACTTCTCTTTGCAATCAACAGACTATGGTAGAAAGCACAGTCAACTAAACACAGAGTTGTAGCATTTACAAAAAGCACAACTGATCAATGCAGAGGTATAAAGTTTAGTAAAAGCACAGCCAATCAGAGTTGTGGAGCCCAGTTGTAGAGGAAACATACACAATACATTTCCTGAACCTAGGCTCAGGAATAATTACGGAAGAGGCCAGAAAGATATTAAGAGTCAGAGGAACAAGAAATTTTCTGTGGATTATGTTTCTTATCAATATCAGAGAAGTTACACTCTGGAAATGTAAACAATGTGATTGCCTAAACTTGGTCTGAATTACGGTATGACTATACACTCAACCTAAATGCCCCTTTACCAAAGAATGGATAAGGAAATTGTGGTACATTTACACAATGGAGTACTACACAGCATAAAAAAAATAACGACAGCTTGAATTTTGCAGGAAAAATGTATGGAGCTAGAAAACATTATTTTGAGTGAGGTAACCCAGACACAGAAAGACAATTATCACATGTACTCACTCATAGGTGGTTTTGAAACATAAAGCAAAGGAATCCAGCCTACAAACCACAATCCCAGAGAGCTTAGACAACAATGCAGACACTAAGAGAGACTTCCATGGATCTAATCTACATGGGAAGTAGAAAGTAGAAAAAGATAAGATCTCCTAAGTAAATTGGGAGCATGAGGATTTTGGGGGAGTATTGAAGAAGGAGGAGAGGCAGGGTGGGGAGCAGAAAAAAATGTAGAGCTCAATAAAATGTATTTATAAAAAAATAAAGGGAAAGGCCAGAAAGCTTCAACCCTAGGTAAAAAAACTAGAGGAAATTAAGAAATTCTGCAAGCAGTAGAAAAGAGTTTTCCTTACATATCAGTTTGTAAGACAATACCAAATACATATACACACAAGTAACATTACACAGAGGGAACAGGTAGTATTTCCATAGTCAAGAATTCATATGTATATTTTAAATATTCATATATACGTAATACAAACTAATCCAAAAGAGGTCATAAACTTGAAAAAGAACAAAAGAGAACAAGGGGAAAGAAACAGGAAAGTTGGAGGGAGTAAAGGAAATAGGGAAATTATGTCAATTTGGTCCCCAAAATAATTAAAAAATTAATGCAGACAGCTCTCTTGCAACCTTTATTCAAGGTTTCCAAGTTAGAAAAATTACACAGAATCAACAGAGCAGTGTCACAACCAGGATAGTGACTGTAATAGAGTATGCCCGTCTTGCTCAGATCTCTTAATTTTGCTAGTCTTTCTGTGTGTTTATTCATTTAGGTCTATACAATGCTATCCTGTTTGTACACGGCTGTATCTAGCAGTACAACAGCTCATCACCTCATCCTTTCATAATACCTCCACTTCCCTCTCGCCATCGAACCTCTGCTTCCCCATGTAGAAATGAAGCTTTGCATTGTAGTCATGTAACCTTCAGAGACTGGATCTTCATTGCAGACTACTTTCTGTGGAATCCCTGACATTGTTTCATTTGTAATAACAATTTGTTCTTTGTTTTGTCTGTGTATCATTCCATAACCCCAAGGGAGACTTCAGCTCTACGATTTATGATTAAGTCACTACAAAACATTCATGTACACATTTTTGTTTGTAAAGTGTTGTTGTTTTTTCTCACTTAAATATCCAGGTAGGCAATTATTGAGTCCTTCGGTAATAATATTCTTAGGTTGTATGTATTTGTTCTCTCTTATGGGTGAACTTGTGTAGCATGTTTTTATTTGTGTGTGCACAGTTGTGCGTGTAAGTGTATGCGAGTGAATGTGGCGGCCTAAAGTAGACACTGGTTGTCTTCATAGATCACTCATCACATTATTTATTATGACAAGGTCTCTTGTTGATAATGCTGGGATTACAAATGTTAGTCATTTCTGCCTGCCTTCACCTGACTGACATCTGGAGTTGTAAACCCTGTTCTCATGCTTGAGGGGCCAGAGATTTTGCCACTGAGGCACTGACTCAAGGCTATACTTGGCCTTTAAAGCTACCCCTGATGGTTTTCCACAGCAGCGCTAGCGTTTCATATCCCCAGCTGTAGTATGCCAGTGATTAGCACTCAGCGTCCTCAATAACTTTAAGTTCAGCCGTCCTGGTAGATGCATAATAGCACTAATTATAATCTGAATTTGAATGTCTTATGATATTGAACATCTTTCCATGGGTCTATTTGCCATCTGTGTATTGTCTTCTGTTTGAGTTTTAGCATGTTTTCTTGGCACTAAGATTAATTGTTTAATCTGATACTTCTATTATTGATGCTTGCCGTTGTTGATTATGTGGGTTACAAATGCTTTCTCCAGATGCAAGTGTGGCTTTTACCACTGTTCACAGAAAATCTTGTCAAGTTTTTCCTTTATAATTGAAATTATGAGGACCAATCTCTGTTTTTCTTTTGTTGTATTTGAGACATGGGTCCAAGCTGGCCTTGAACAAAATTCTGACTCATACTCCTGAGAACTGGAATTACATCCAATTTCTAGCATGCCTGATAAGGGCAATCTATTCACAATGATTAACTCATCTGAAAATAGCAGTTGTTGTGATTGCCAGCAAGATGGGTACAAGTTTTCAAAATGATTCAGCTTTAAATGTATTTAAGAAAACTTGAAATTTTCTCATAGTGAATACAGGGCCTTTATTGAGAGCTGGGACACCATCATTCATGTGCTCTCTCTCTCTCTCTCTCTCTCTCTCTCTCTCTCTCTCTCTCTCTCTCTCTCTCTATCTCTCTCTGTGTGTGTGTGTGTGTGTTCGTGTTTATGTTATTGTGCAGCTGCGTGTGAGTGAGTGTGGAGGGTATTATACCTGGATATTGTCCCTCTGAAACTGACCTCCATGCTTTTTGAGACAGGCTCTCTCACTGGAACCTGCAGTTCACTTGACAACTGTCTAGCAAGTGAGCCCCAATCTCTGGCAATCTGCATTTCTTCTCTTTCCCAGCCATGATATTGCAACTTTGCTCCACAACACCTGACTTTTTAAATGGGTGTTGGGGTGGCCCCGGCTATGATGCCTGTGAACCACAATGACCATGTGATTAACACTTCACCAGTTCAGCAATATCCCCAGCACAGTGCATCACATTATTACTAACTGACCCTGGGGAGTAAGCCCATCTAAGAACACCATTGTAGAATAGCCCCTTATATTGTCATCACCTAAGAGAGAATGAAGTCTTCCAGCAGAGAGAGTGCTTGGATTTCACCAGTACAGTCATTAAAGTCAACATTAAAGTGCTCCCAGGAAGGGCAAAGCAGTCCATGAAGATGCATGGATGAGCTGCTAGGATTCCACTACTTCCACGGTGTCACCATGTCAGGTGTCAGAGATACAGCACTAATTATTAGGCACATGAATTTGAACTTTTTGGTCAGATCTGAATTTTAGTGGTTTTAGCATAGTTTTATAGATAGTGATAACTCAGAATCAGGAAGGAGTACTTTGAAGAGAAATTTGGTATATGATGGAAAATGTTAGGTAATTTCCATCTTCCCAAAGTCTTAATATTAAAAATATCCCTTTAACACCTTTAAAATTTAATGTAATCCCTTATATACTCATTTAATTTTGTGTCTTTAAAAATAAAATACATAAAATGAACTAAGTATTTATAATTGCTAAATACTTAAAACACAGTTTTAATGATAAGAGGAAAGTGAAGTTAAACATTAAAAGTATTGTGCCATTTTCCCTGTCAACGTGTGTATCATATCTGTTATGTGAACAATTACACTAGTTTGGCCAATCAAGTTCTTTCAGGAAATTAATTTGGCCTTTCTAAATGAAATTGTTTAAGCAAAATAATACATGAAGGAGTTTCCTTGGAACATATAAAGTGATGTTAGAATCTAAGCATAGATATCAATTCAGCTTTTATGTTTTTGGGAAAGTTAGAAAAAGGTGTATATTTTACCTTTTATAATGTTTTTCAATTTTGGTGATGACTTTTTCTTACTTACTCTTTCTGTGTTGCTTAATCTAGGTTTCCTTTTCTGATAACCAGTTCCTCATGATCTTGATGACTATTTTCTAGAAGGAGGACTATAATGACATTGGTATTTTTAAAGAAAGTCTTTTAAGATTTTTGCTCACTTTATTATAGTAAAATCATAAATAAAAATATCACACTATACCAGGCAAACAGTTGTTTGAGTGTCTATGTTCATCTAGCTGTATGATGCATTATATCTGTGAAGATATAGCATAATTGTATTTCTCTCTATACATTACAAGAAAGGTTAACAAACATTCTCACATTTGACATGTTTTCTCATAGAAGTGATTTTACATTCTCACACTGCTGACTACTTTTGGTTGCATTAAATGGCGATTAGTTCACTCCTTTGAGATAAGAGAACAGCATGATATGATTCAGAAATTGTTTCAATAAGTACAACTGTCAATTTAGTTTTCAACGGTTCTAGGACTTCAGTACATAATTCAGTTTTTTTTTACAAGTGAAAAACCCATTACGTGAAAGCACGCATATCAATACGTCTTTTTGAAAATATATTAGCATATGTAATATGTAAAACAGACTTTACAAATTTATTTTAAATTTAATTAGTTATTGTTTAGGCATACATGATAAGTGTGCACGGGTATACATCCCATGGCTCCAGGGTGGAAGTCAGAGAAAAATTTTACAGAGCCAACATCTCCTTCTACATTTTGTGAGTCATCAAACTTAGATCACTAGTCATATAAGCCTTTACCTGCTGAACTCTGTCTTTGGTCTCTTTTTCCAATGTCTTAAATTCGTACCAGAACTAGAGAGGATTTCAATTCTTTTTTTTTTTAATCAAGGAAATGATCAGGCAGTGGTGGTGTTCACCTTTAATCTGAGCTCTTTGGAGGTAGAGGCAGGAGGATCTCTGTGAGTTAGAGGCCAGCCTGGTATTCAGAGTAAGTTTCAGAACATCAAAAGAAACATAGAGAAACACTTGCAAAAAACAAACACACAAACAAACAAATAAATAAAACAAAGAAGTGAACACACTCAACAATAACCATACATTTGACTAATATACTTACCTACTTAACAAGAGAAAAGAAAGAAATCAAATGTCTAGGTGACATTTACCTAATAAGTACGTAGATTATGAAAGAAACTTTGTGAATTTTAAAGCTGTTAATCTGGAACTGCTTAATCCCCAAGAGATGTGGGAAAACCTAAGCCATACAAGTAAACATAGTGAATCATTCCTTTCCCTTCTATTCCTCATGCTGTTTAGGTGCAAGTAATGCATATTTAAAATTCCATTGTACTAGACATTTTGGCCCAAACTTTTATTTTATTATTATGGGTGTGTATGAATATATATGTGAATGTGAGTGTATATGTATTTTTGTACACACATATCTCAGTCCAGACATCCACCTTAAGTGTACACCTCATGTTTTATTGGTAAAGGACCCCTCACTTGCCCATAGCTCACCAATAAGAGTAGTTCTGGCCATATATTCACCTGTCTCTGTTTTACATCACTGGAATTATGAGAAAACATCACCACATCTGACTGTTTTATCTGGGTTCTGTTTGTCACACTGAGGTCCTCACACTTGCTTGATAGATACTTTACTAGCTAAACTATCTCCCCGCCTCCCCAGCTCCCTCGTGTCCACTTTTAATCTCAGTATTTAAAGAGACCTAGGTAGGAGGTTTCAAGATTCAGGGAATTCTGGGAAATATAGTAAGACCCTGCCAAAACAAAATTAGTTGACAATTGGTAGAGTGAATTTATGATTCAGTCTGGAGTACCACAAAGATAGATAAATAAATATGTAATTAATACTAAATTGTTCATCTGTGAGCATGCCTTACTTCAGGAAGAAGTCGTTTTAGTCAGCTTACAGTTTTTATAATATATTTAAAGAATTCATTTTCTGCTAACAAATTATATTTTGAGGGTACCATACAATCAGCTGATTGTGACAGAGCCCCTTTTCTGTGTTTACATACTGCCCAGAAGCGGTGACTGAATAGTAGACACTGGAATTCAGTGACCCAACTCTCATTCAATTTTCTGCTGAATTCCACATTTTATAACACGTACTTCAGAGACTGAAGAGTATACAGTGGCCGAGAAGTTCAGCCATTGAGGGTTAATTTGGAGTCAGGCATTTATAATATGAAAGCTCACCTTTTCTCCTAAAAGGAGATTAAAGAAACTTAAGCAAATACATTCTCTAAGAAAGGCTAGAGTATTGATTTCAATATTCCAGGGGAAAGAAAATAATAGATTAGTCTATCAATGCTAGACTAAAACTGATAGTCTGGATACAATCCTTTTATGACTACCGGCGATGGCTCACAAATCTGACTCTTTCTTTTTTTTTCTAGCCAAAGTCAAGACAGAAATATGATCAGTTAAAATTTTATCTTTCCCATATATAGCTTTTTCTGGCACATGGCCCTGAAAGAAATGTGTCCCTTGAGTCCATAGATAAAGAGGTCACAATATGATGTACTGCCTTCAGACACTACATCTTAGGAAGTCTAACAGAGGCTTCCCTATGTGGACTTGTAACAGTTCTCGCCTTCAAACCAAGGGCAAAATGCCAGCCCTCAGTTCAGCTGACAGACCTCGAGGACAGAAACAGCCATGTAAAAAACGCAGCTCTCTGGGGCCTTGACATGACTTGTCAGATGCAATTTTTATTCTTCGTCAACATAAATAGACTGCACATAGAGAAAGGATTCTCTATAACTGGATATGGTGATTTAATTCTTTGTATTGCCTTAACATCATTAGACAGATGCCAAAGCAAGAGCCAGGTCTGAAAATATTATATTATCTGATTACTACCAGACATGGCAGACCTAGGTGGCACAGCGTCTGCAGAAGGGTCATGCTGACTTTCTTAAACTGCATTGTGAAGACTTTCATCCTAAAATATTATACCTACCATGTATTGTTGTTATTATTATTTGTTGTTGTTATTTTTTAACTAATTTTCTTAGTAATTAAAATTAATCACCTGATTGTCGTTTTCAGAAAAAAAAATGTCTAACAACTACTTCCCCATAACGCCTGATTTTTGGCATTGCGGTTTTATGGGTAAACTTTTGGAGTTTCTCCCAAAAGCCGAGAGAGTCTACAGAGGAAACTTCATGCAGGGGAGCTGGTTGGTTTCTGGTGTGGAATGGCAGAATGGCACTGAAACCTTAGTTCACTCTGGCCTGTGACTCACTAGATTCGAGCACTCTCCAGAGACATCTCACCCTCATAGTACACTTGAACTCCTGCCAATCTCTTTACATTCTCCTATCCCGCATCCCCTTGGTTGTTTGTTTTGGAAAAACTACATGGTTTATTCATCCTCGGGGGTGATCTCTGGAATGGTCTGCTGCCATCCCTGAACACATGTCCACAAGTTGTGGCACAGTGGGCTCAGTGGCCTGCATGGTTGTACACAGATGTTTCAGTGTGACCTGTGATTATGTGGAACATATCAGCGATTGCAGATGTCTGTGCTGAGAGCACAGATAGTGTAGCTTCCTGGGTATTAGTTTCCTTGTCTGTAAAACAGAGCTGACATCCCGTTCAATGTCATAATGACTTTCATCAGTAGCTACTGCAAAGCTGCCTATAAAAGTCTAATACCCGCCAGTGAAGGCACCATATATCTAGCTTCCTCTTAGCCAAGTCTTATTTTCCGAGAACAAAACGTGAACTTTCAAACTACTTTTCCCTCCAGTCAGGAGATGGTAAGTGAATTTTGCATTTTGACTGACTGGTATTATGTTTAAGTTGTTTAATTTAATTACAGGTCTATCGATAGACTATATGGAGAATAAGCTTTATTGGATCAGTTCCGGAAATAGAACCATAAACCGATGCAACCTGGATGGGGGTAATTTAGAAGTAATAGAGTCGATGAAAGAAGAATTAAAAAAAGCTACAGCCTTAACCATCATGGGTAAGTGCAGTGATTCTGTGATGAGGCTGAATCTTATTGATTAGAAATTGATTGATTATGACCTAATAAAAGCCTAGCAAAGTTACTGCTTCATTAGTAACAAAGACACATTCAAGCTGAACATCTCTGTAAATTTTTTCTTACTTCTTAACTTTAGAAAACACACTTTTACAATTATCCAGATTAGACACTTAGCACTGGTGCTAAAATGAACTTCACTTAGTTATCAGTTTTCAGCTCTGTGTGGATTGTGCTTCTGTTTGACCCTTTGCTGGGCTTTATTGCAGCTCTAAGGTGAATGGTGGGAATGATTCCCAGTGCAGTCAAATATAGCTCCTCTGTTTTTGCAGCATGGAAATGAAAACCATGTCATCATCATCTGACCAATGACTAAAATCACTCTCTCTACCCAGAACTCTTGTGCCTTTTGGGCAGATTCTGTTGACCAACTTTCATTTTTATCCATTCTGTTCAGTATTATGGAGGATTTAGAAAATCATCAGAATGTATGTTTTCTATAAAAACAAATAGTCAATACGGCTGTACTGCTGTTATAAGCTGGGTTTTGAAATTTTAGTTTTCCTTTTAAAGATAACTTCATGTAATCAGTAAACTATAAGAGGTGGTTCCCATACAGAACTGTCATTTGGTGAGGGTTTTTTGTTGTATGGATGATCCCATGTGGTCAACTTGTAAGACTGAATGTCCTGTCTGGCTTATCAATTGCTGTATTATGTGAGAAGATATGAGAAATAAGATCCATGCTTATAGTTCCAAACATCAGGATATGTCAAAGAGCATAACAAAATCTTACACTATTTTAAAAAGTTCAACTTGAATATGTCTTTTAATATTTATATAATTAGCAAATTGGATCCTGAATTTATAGAAATTCTACTTCCCATAGTATTTCATCACATTCATCTCTTCTTAAATCTATTATAAGGGTATTTTGCTGTTGTTTTGTTTGCTTTGTTTTGGTAATGACTATGAGCACATTAGCAAATGATAGCATACCATTTCATGAGGGAGAATTACTTTAAAATATATTTTCTAGGCACATTACCTTTATTTCCAGTCATGACTGCTGCACAAATAAAAGTCAGATACAATAGTATGTGTTTTTCCTCAAAAATAGAAGGCTGAAGAATGCTGAATTCCAGGCTAGCCTGGGCTAAATTGTAAGTTGGAGACCACCATGTACCACTAGCTAGTGAGTTTGAGACCAGGTTGTGTTATAATTGAGAACGTCTCTCACATAAAAAAAAAGTTAATGAAAATGAAAAAATTTTGCATTTAAAAATTACTTAAGACAGAATGGTGTCCCACTTTCTCATGAAGAGGGCAAAAAAGAGATTGTTCTCACTTGTCATTGAATGCTACAGTGATACATATATAATATGCATATATTATAAAACCCCGGGAAATGTAAGCAAATGTCCATTACAAAGTGCTGATTTCTGCATAAGTGTCAAATTCAGTTCTCGGTACATTTTAGTTTTGTATGCTTGACTTTTGAGCGGGACCCTTACAGGTATCCAGGCAGAGAAGTGTACTCTTCAAGAGACTAGAATGAAAACCCCGTCAGATAAACTTTATTCAACCTAGAGCAGAGTTTGGGGAGTCTAAAGCCAGGAAGTTCATCGTTTGTATCTTTAAAACACAGCACAATTTGGGAAAAGGTTTCTAGACAACAATCCAATTCTGGGTGCACAATAAAGGTTAAGGTGTGACTATATAGAAACTCTTTTCCAAAATACATGTGACCGCGAGGGTCGGTTCTGTAACTAAAAGACCTAGAATCTAGTTTTCATTGATGGCCTAAAGGTCAGCAGGCTACAAAGTACATGTGACTTTGTTTGGCAAGGGACTAGGGAAGAAGCAGTCTGGGAAAACCATTTAAGGGAATTTGGGCAAGATCTGCCTTGATAACCCACTGGCAAAGGTTTGTTTCTGCAGATAGCACAAAGGTCAGCAGATCCTTAACAGAATCCATTCCTTGCCTGCAGGACAGGAAAACAGGTATTTTATTTCCTCCATTGAAAAGAGACCCCTGTGTGTTAAACATTCGTAGTTAGCCTAACAATCTGTAGGTGCAAGAACCTTTGTGTCCCCAACAAGCTTCATGAGCCTCTAGTGCAATATTACCTACCTACTTGGTTTCAGTGTCTTTCTTCTGATGTTGTTTCTGATCTCTATCTTACTTTTTTCTTTTTTGGCAGTTTTTTTCTCAATAATTTCTTCAACTTGAGAGTTTTCAAAACTTTACTTAGAAGTAAAGAACCTTCTTTTTTAAAAAAATTACTATTTTTTTAATTTCCTGGCATTTGGAGATTTCCTGTACCATTTATACATGCTATTAGTCACGTTTAATGTTCTAGTGACAGGATGACTAATATAAACAACTAAAGGAATAAGGTTATATTTTGGCTCATTGGTTCTCTTTATGGGGACTAGTTAGCTACATTGAATCTGGACTTGTGCTGGGGCTGATCACCTCATGGTACAGAGGAGCACTAACAGCAAGGTACAGACACAGCTGAGAAGCAGCCCCAGTGACTACTCTGCATGAATTAGGAGGACAGTCTGCTATCTCTTGCTAATTTATTCACATTGTGATTCTATCAATGAATTAATCTGTTCATTATGCAGGGTCCTCAAGATCTATTCCTCTCTGAAAAAGCCAGAAAAGAAATACCCAGGACCTGTGTTGGACTCATCTCCTAGGCTTTTCTTAATTCATCCAGGTCTCTAAGAACACTATGTCACATGCTCAGTGTTGGTACTGTTCTTGTCTACACACAGATACACAGGCATGTAAAAACCATACGTATATATACTAACATACACAAAGGCATATTCAACTCACATATATTTAACTCACATACAACACACATGATTGAGATCCAGGTTGTTAATTCACACATTTTAGAGTTAATGTTGTTTTCTCCTTGTGCTTTTACACACACACACACACACACACACACACACACACACACGCACACACGATATATATATATATATATATATATATATATATATATATATATATATATCTGAGGCTTATTTTAAGGTTGAAAATTTTTGTTGATTTGATTTTGTGAGACAAGGCTTTTGCCAGAATTGGCCTTCAACTCAGTATTGTTTTGAAGAATATGGGTTCCCCTTCCCCCTGCATCTGCGCTTCACATGCTAGCATGGCAGGTGTGATGCCCACCTGCCTTCTACAAGATGGATCTGTGAGGTTATTTACATGACTGGGTATTGTCAAAGCAGCAGCATGCTCCTTATGGGCACTTTTGCATATGTGAAACATCAAGTCAAAGCAAATATGAAAGTGTTGAAATAATTATTCGCTTTGTGCTCTAAGCTTAATACCTGCATAACTTATAATATCAAACCAAATTAACAAAGAAAATGTAGGAAAACAAAAAAATGAGAAATGTTTTAAAAAGTCATGACAATTCAAGGAAATTGCCTTTTTACACCCTCAATATGTATCTTCATAATCCTGTAAAAACCATGACATTTAGATAAATGAAAGTCTTTAGCAGCTTCTGCTTCCTCTGCTAACACTTCTGATACTGTTCTTAATAGGAAACAATTGTTAAACTTACGAACTTGCTATTATGGATGAAGTCTCAAAAAATGAAGAAAGTTAAGTTCTCTATTTTGGCAAAAGTGGGCGTTAGTAGTTTGTTAGTGAACAAAAGTTCACTGACAGCATGGAAGAAAATGTTCGGATGATCACAAGCCTTGATTGTGTCAGATCCACTCAGAAGAGGAGTTGGCAAAAACTGAAATCCTTTAGCAAAGGGATGTCTGTGTGTCTACGCTCCTCCCTCCCACCAAAGCTTGATCAAAATCAGTGGAACAGCAGCTATTAAAATCTCTGAGCGCAGCACACTAACTGGTTACAGCAGCTCATGTTCTAAAACGTAAAGAACATAATTAAACAGAAGTGGGGTGGGAATGTCTGGTTTCCCAGCAAGCTTCTGTCTTAACGTCCTGGGCAGGCTTCCCCTGCTTCCTCATAGTCTGCATTCTTTCAATTTGAGGGAGAGCACAACAAAGGCATGGATGGCTGCCTGCTGAGGACAGAGGCTGTAGCCATAAGAACGAAAACAAACAATTGAAGCAGAGGCCTCACTGTGGTCCAGGGGATTATATTACTTAGAAAGTTTAAACGGAAATTTCCTCACACTGATACTTAAATTGCACATCCCGAGAACAAAGAAACTGTTTTGCTGCCAAGCAATACGTATGTACAAGCTCACACTGCCTCCCCAGACTGACTATATAAGTAACAGGCAGTAAATAACTGAAGTTTTCATTTAACTAAAATGTAAGAGTGGTTTTCCTCAAACTGAGATAAAAAATGTCTTCACACATTTTTCATCGATTTTTAATTTTCAAAGCTTGTAAACTCTAACTACTGAGAGTCTCAGATGTACTTAGAGTAAGGTACATAAATAACATGGAGAGAGGTCAGAAATGTTGAATATCTGGAACTGTTCAGATCAAAACAAAGTCATATCTGATGGGTCTGAAAACCCAAGGTGACAGATATCAAGATTTACACAAAGCTAGAGTTTAGAACTCGGGCGAGGCCTCAAATGCTAAAGTGCTTGTCACAGATAAGCATAAGGACCAAATAAAAGTCCTCAATACTCAAGTGACATGCTAGGCACAGTGCCTGCCGTATGCTTGTAGGTGCAGAGCTACAGGTGGGAACCAAATAGATATCTGGCATGTGAGTCCAGCCAACCTAGTCTGTTTGGTGGGTCCTAGGTCAGTGAAAGACCTTATCTCAAAAATGTGGTGAACAGCTCTGGAGGAACCATAATTAAGGTTGACCTCTGGGCTCCATGCATACACACATAAGCACACACACACACACACACACACACACACACACAATGAATACTGCTTAATTTCTTTGTCTTTGAGTGTGGCACTCCTTCTGAATAAACAAAATGGGGCGGAAGTACTGGTTCATGACTCTCAGAATAGGCTAAACTGTATGAGGCTTCTTGCTTGTCCTGTCTCTTAGATCTGTTCCTATGGCAATGCCAGACCACCTTCATGAGACTATCTAACCAGCCCTGTGGAGAAGAGCACACAGATAAAAACAGATGTTCACCTAAAGGGATGTCTGCCGTCCAGCTTGAAATCAGGAGCTCTAGACTGGTCAGACACTCTGTAGATGACAGTACAAACTAATGGCCTTAAAGAAACCTCAGATGGAATCTGCAAAGCAGAAATTCAAGTAGCTGCTTCCAAATCCTTGCCCCAAGAGATCATGTGAGAAAAGCAGCTTTTATTGTGTTAAGTTGTTAATCTTTTGGGAAGTATATACACAGAAACTGATTAACTAATTTGTACCTTATTCTGTCCAGAACACTCATTCCTTTGTGAACAGATTCAAATGCCTGATGAAATCAGACAGGGAATCAGTCAGTCAGAATAATAAAATCAAATATTCCCTCCATTACAGTAAGCCAAAACTGACTCTAAGCTCCAGTATCTGGACTTGCATGGCAGAGAGCAACTATCCTGTGTATGACAGTACACTTCTCAGCTCTAATTATGCTTATCATAAGACATATTAACCTTTGAAGCAGACATTTCAATTTTCAAGATG
Organism: Microtus ochrogaster; assembly: GCF_000317375.1. Taxonomy (NCBI): domain Eukaryota; kingdom Metazoa; phylum Chordata; class Mammalia; order Rodentia; family Cricetidae; genus Microtus; species Microtus ochrogaster. The sequence goes on along the minus strand of NC_022011.1, from coordinate 55,682,588 downwards.
AATAGTCCAGACATTTATTTAAGATCTCACATCTTTAAGATATTACCAGAGATCGTTCTTGCTTCGGAAAATATTAGCCAGATATTTATGTTGCGAGAGTTGACAAATGACATGAAATACACAACACGGGTACTTGATTGTACCTAGATTAAACATTACATTTTGCGTGAGGTATCTGCTGGTAAAGACATCTTCTGCCTGTTGTTGAGATAAACTCTTACAGGAGAATATAACTGACAGATTCAGAGCTCCTACTTCTAGGAGCTATGATTACTGAGAGTCGCTCAATGTTTCTTTCACTCATTCAGCAGCCCTGTCTCCTGCCTGCTCTATATACCAATCACTGTTGTATATGGAGAGAGGAACACTGATGTCATAAAGCTTGCCCAGTAACAAAGAAGGTAGATAATAAAGAAGATCAATAACTAGTAAATGATGTAATGGTTAGGAGTTGGTGGGTGTGTGGCGATCAGGGCAAGGAAATGATGAGTTTGTGGCAAAGATGATAATTGCAGTGAGTCCTACAGAGGGCTTCCCGAAGACAGGAGCGTTGAGGAAAACCATGAAGAGATATTGCAGGAAGGATAACAAGTGCCATTTGAACTGACCACACTGCTTAAGCCATTTTACAGTTTTATGTTGCAAAGCTTCATTGTGACTTTAAATAATTCTCTTTCTAGATGACTGTGTTAACTTTCTATATTTTTCCTGAGTTCTACCCCTGAAACACAGGCTTGTTGGTGCTTCCTCTGGTCTCCAGCGAGCAGGGACTTCACCTGCTCAGATGTGATTCACATTTGAAAGAAATGGTTAACATCCGAACAGAGCTTCAAATATGTTAACCATTTCTTTCAAATGTGAATCACAAATTAATTCCCACTAATTTCTAAAGGCAGTTTTGTCAACGTTCGATTCTCAACTACCAGAAATAGCAAATACAAGATGGCTGCTTTAAAAAATTACCACTAGAAGCTGCAAATAATATAAGTGGCCATGTTTTTATTTTGCTTTAATTGCCAGGTTTTGATGCAGTTTTCTGTTATATGTACACTTGAGGTTGATATAAAGTAGTGATATGCTAAGCATGATTTAATAATAACTTACGCAAAGAAAGAATGTACAGCCAGGGATCAGTATCAACTTATTGGTTACCAGCTTTTGCTGTCAGTTGTGTGGCCCTAGTTCTTATTTGATTTCACCATCAGCCACATCTGACACGCTGCTTTCTTATCATGGTTGAAGAAGTTAATGTCCTAAAGTCATTGATCAGTTGCTACTCAGTGCTAAGTCCCTTTGTGAGAAAGATGAGGCGTAGATTCACACTTTGATCTTTATCATGGTGTATGAGTTGATTCCTGATTTTATTTAACATACTCTTTCTTTCCCCTATTCAGGTAAGTAGTTTTTGAGTAAAACCCCTATTTCATACTTATGCTAAAGAAAAATTTAAAAATCTTTTTGTGAAATTAAGAAAAAATATATCAATGAAACAAACATACTGACAGAAACAGACTTCTGATATTTGCAGAAAATTAAAATGTAAATCATAAAACAGTGTCATGGGTGCTACTGTGCATTTTATAGGGAAGAGCAGTGGTAGAGGGATCATATATCTCCACAGAACTCAAGCAGAATTTTGGCTATTATACAAACTCAAAGAGGGCTATGAGTTTACATCAGAAGTCACTGGCATATGGGTTTAAGGATCAGCAAACTATTTAATCACTAGAGATCATGATTTACTCCATTATAAAGTGTCAGGTAGTAATTTGTCGAGTTTTGTTAGGTTAAGAGTTATGAATCTACTGTAATAAATGGGTTATGAATTTGAATTTGACTTGTGTGCCTTATTACCATAGCTTTTGATCTAATTATGCATTTTATATAATACTCTATTGCAAATAACATGAATACTTTGCAATTTCTTCTTTTTTTTTGCAAATACATACACACAGAAGCATGCCTCAATCACCAGAGTTATTCTAGACTCAAGTTTTCAAGGAAGATAAGAGCACACAGTCACAGTTTATATAGCATTGCATTATATATATATTATATATAATGCAGTGATAATACATATTGTGTATGTGTGTCTGTGTTTGTGTGTGCGTATGTGTATGTAGTGTGGGAGAATTACAGACTAGAAGAATTTTGAAAACATAATTTCTTCTCACATTTCTAGAGGGTAAAAAGCTAAGATGTGAGTTCAAATTTTAGAGGAGGCCTTCTCTTTTGCTATCAAAGACTTTTCTTTTAAAGTGTTATTGTTCCTGTGCCTGCGAGCTGGGAGGCATGTTGCCATGGGCTGGATGTGATAGCGAGAGAGCAACTTTTGGAGTGAGATTTCTCCTGACACTCTTTACATGTGTTCCGGGAATCAAACTCAGGTTGTCATGTTTGTAGGGCAAGGGCTTTATCCCTGATCCATCTTGCTTGTCTGATCCATACCTATATTTTTCTAAATATAAATGGCAAGGGTTCAATCAGCTATATTCATTATGTGATAAAATCACAGAAATAGGATTAAATCAAAAGGTCTGGACAGTTGGATCAGCTGTCAAGAATCCTCTACCAGGCCGGGCGGTGGTGGCACACGCCTTTAATCCCAGCACTCGGGAGGCAGAGGCAGGTGTATCTCTGTGAGTTCGAGACCAGCCTGGTCTACAAGAGCTAGTTCCAGGACAGGCTTCAAAACCACAGAGAAACCCGGTCTTGAAAAACCAAAAGAAAAAAAAAAAGAATCCTCTATCTTGTTGGATTCCCAGCATCCACTTGGAGACTTACAACCATTTGTAACTAGTTCCAGGGGACCTTATATTTTATTCTGTCCTTCACAGGCACCAAGGACAGTACATAGTCATACTTTCAGGCAAAAAAATCATACACATAGAATTCAAATAAGTAAATTTTTAAGAAACTCAAACACACACACACACACACACATATATATATTCAAGTATATATATAATATATATATTCAAACTCTAATTTTAAGTTTTTATACTATTTTCTGACAGTAATCCAATGCCTTCATATTCTATAACATCCCCTGATCTGTGGACTATGAACCACAACCCACAGAATTCTAAGGATTTGGTAAAGTACTTAGGAAAACTACAGCAGTTTTGTTGGCGGCTTTGTTCTGGGAAGTGAGACTTAAATCACCATTCATAAGTATGTTTGATTTTAAATTTTACCTTTTAAAACATGAAAAAGCACCACCTTGTCTTGGGAAATAGTGAGAGTGTAGATGATGTCTTAGTCAGAGTTAAGTATTTTGAGCAAAAGGAGAGATCGTGGTCTTAAAATATGTATCTAGGACAAGAGACACTGGTAATACAAGAATTAAGTATGCAAATCATTGTGCAAAAATGCAAGTGGAGGTTTGGGGTTGTTTAGCTTCATTTGTGTTGCTATGATAAAAATATCCTAAAAAGGCAATATAGAGAAGGCATTCCTGAAGATCAGAATTCTAGATTTCAGCCTAGCATTGTGTAGAAATCAGGGCAGTAATTTTAAATATCAAGTGTTCTGGCTTGCTATTTAAAATTGACATCATATGAGAAAAGGGAAACTCATTTGAGCAAATACCTTCATCAGATCAGCCTGTAGGCAAATCTGTGGGAAGGGTGGATGAATAGATGGGAGATGGAAAACCATATTCAGAGTATGTTGTAGAATTTTTTCCATCTAAAACAAAACAAGAAATCCAACTTGCAAAAGAAGAAAAGAAGGAGGAAGAGGATGAGGAGTGAGAGAAGAAGACGGAGGAGGAGGAGAGGAGAGGAGGAAGAGGAAGAGGAAGAGGAAGAAGAAAAGAAGAAGAAGAAGAAGAAGAAGAAGAAGAAGAAGAAGAAGAAGAAGAAGAAGAAGAAGAAGAAGAAGAAGAAGAAGAAGAAGAGCAAAGGATTAGCTCACATGGCACAGGGTCTCAGGAATAGGTGGATAAGGAATTGGTGAATGTCAGACACAAGACTAGAAGGAATTGCATCTGAATGTGTCTTTATTAGGCCTGAGTCTCATCCTTTATACAGAAGATTGCTTAACAGCATGTGTTCTGTTTTATTCATGTGGTACAGATTATTCTTAGAATCGTTATATCAGATACATGAGAATAGATTTTCATCAGACAGATGTCCCCAGTGTGAATCTGCAGTTGGTCATGCTAGACATGGCTTGGTATTAGTTTTGTTATAAATCTTTATCTAGGCAATGAGTTCATGGCATTTTGGGCTAAGGGCAAGCAGTGTGGTTAACAGTTACACATTCTAATCCAAAGTCTTTCTATATTTCTGCAATCTATGTAGAAGAACTTCTTCTTTCCTTCTCCTTCTCCACATTTTTAACTTTTTTTCAAACCTTCCCAAAAAACAATCTCAAGAAATTACAGGCATTTATCTCTCTCTTCTATCCTTATCCCATTTTTTTGCTGAATCCTCTCTCTCTCTCTCTCTCTCTCTCTCTCTCTCTCTGTGTGTGTGTGTATGTGTGTGTGTGTGCGTGTGTGTGTTGTGTGTTTCACTCTGTAGCCTTCTCTGTTACAAAACATGCTCCGTAGGGCATATTGACCTCATATCCAGAGATCTGCCTGCCTCTGCCTTCGCCCTCTGAGAAATGCCACCAAAGGCTTTGGGTATTGCTACCCAGCCGAAAACATTTTATTTTACATGTATAATAATCACACGTTGTATTTTCAGTGATTTTTGTTTTTAAATCTTCGTTGATGCTATGCTGAATAATATCGGGGCAATGTCACTTAGCTCAAGGAGCTCCAAATACATCTACTTACATTTTCTAAGCCATCAGTCTTCTAATTGCCATAACACTATTCATTAAAGTAACAGTAATATATGACGTATAACCAGGCAATATGCCCGGCACTAAGTACAGTGCACAGTTGTCTTCTCTAAGTATTCAACCAGCATTAATAAGAAGTAATAGCCCATCAAAATTTACATTAAAAGTCTATGAGAAATCTCTAAAGGACTATCTGTGATATTTTCCTAGCAATTTTAGTCACCTTAGAACGCTCTGTTCTGACACGTTGCTCTTCTTAATGCTAATTGTCTAGCAAGCTGGATAAATACAAGCTGCAGGCTGCATCCTGGTACTTTTTTGTTATCAAATGATAATTAGTGACCAGAGAATATTGCCATTAACATAAACAATCCATCATTTCAGCTTTGCTGTTCCTGAAGCTTTAAGTTGTGATTTCCCCATGTGAACTGATGAATGGTAACTATCAGGAATCATTTTCATAATGAAGATTTATATTGCTCAAAGTTTAGACTACTAAAAACACACATGTGAAAGGTCTATTTTTGAAATAGGGAAACTGTTATTATAAATCCCTTTATGTCTCCACTTTAATTTAAAAGGAAATGGTAAAATATTTAGAATGGAAAACATCAGAATCTTATATATTTACAACAGATTTTGGGGTAAGACTCTTCTTTCAAACTCATGGGAGCCTTCCAAAACCCCATACCTGAAACCACTGGTAATAAAAAGTCCTGATACATTTGTAGTCTGAGTATGCTAGCAAACCACATTAATTTACTTTTCTTCAGAAGTTCTAGAGTAGATTTCTGCTGCATAACTCTCATTATATATTATATTTATATTTCTCATTTAGTGGAGAACTTGCACTTTATATTTGTTAGAAGCAGTTTGATGACTTCTTGACATATTCAAATTACTGGTGCCATTAGTCTGTGCTTTGAGGTCATTATTAAGTGAAAAAAGCGTGCTTGGACTTAAGCTTGACAGTCAATCTGATCCTCAAAACGGCTGCTAAGTGCCTAATGAGAAAGTAGCATATAAAGTGTGGAGACACTGGATCAAGGAAGAGCTTGTGCCCTGACTGGAGCAATCAGCCGCTCAGATTATGAGCATACACAATAACACACTCTTTACAAGTCACAAAGAATTTATTTATGGATTTTTCCATTTAGTATTCTTAGACTGCAGCTGATGAACCATAGACAAGAATACTACTGTAACATAATTATAACCCCTTTTCAATCAGGACTGAGAATGAATTTTGCAAATTTAAACTCTTAGATCAGACACCTGCTTGTATACCATAGGTACTAACTCATCTTGGAAAGAAACCAGGATGTACAAATTACACCACAATTTCTGAGTAATATTCTTTCAAACTAAAGACAAACAGCGAGTGTTGATCTTTTCCTCTATACTTGGTTTAGATGACATGGATCACATAATTTCCAGGTCTGTTCATGTGTTTTAGATGTCTTTGAAAACGACTCTGTAATTTAACATTGTGAGGCTCCTACTAAATTCACTTTCTATATTCCTAAATGATATCAACACAATATAGTATATTATTAGAATGTTAGAGCTGGTAGGATAATCCGATGGTTAAAGTATGTGCAACAGAAGCCAATGACCAGTTGACTTTCTTCTCTTGCAAAGGTGCAAGGAGAGAACCAAACACCAACAATTCTCTGATCTCCACACATATAACACAGCGCTCACAAACACCATATATACCATCGTTATAATAAAAACGTAAATTAAAAATGTAAAGTTAAACATTATACAGTTTAAATTGTCTCTATAATTACAACTTTATTTAACATTGCTTCATGTTTAAACTATACCCTTCGGGTAGCATCCTAAGTAATGGAGAAAAAAGAGGCAATAAATACTTTTAACTTTCAAAGAACTGTGTATTTACATTTTAGGACATATTTTTCTATGCAGTTTTCAATGCAAATATATTAAATATGAACAAGATTCAAGGACCAATGTGAGACTATTCCTTTTGAATTGATTCGTAAAGATGCTACATTTGGGAGAAAGTTCTGAGGGTGTTTTCTATGTTTAGATAATCCATAATTAATTTAATGAAGACAGTATAGTTAAGGCTATGATAAGGCAATAGTGCTTGTGGTAGGCTAGCATTGTAATTTAGAAAAATAAATGATGTGAAAATATGGGTTTTCCTCATCATCTCCAGGATTGCCTTTAGTAGGGAAATACTGGAGACCATCTATAGTGCAATATTTCTTATGTTTCCACTGGTTAAAAATAGAACATTTAAAAGCTTCATAGTGGGCTAGGGAGATAGTCCAGCCTTAAATGCTTGACATTAAAATATGAAAATGAAGTTGACCTCTGCAGCTCACATAAAAAGCATGGGTGTCATGTGTCATGGGACACACCTGTAATCCTGGCATTGGAGATGTGAAGACAGCCATGGAGCACTAGGCTAATGAGAGACTGTCTTAAAGGATACAATGGGGGATTGCTTCACATGCATGCACGTGTGCGCACGCACACACACACACACACACACATACACACACACAACCTACAAGTGCACTCGCACATAACATACAAACAAAAAAGTTGCATAGTCACGGAAACTAATCATAAAAATTTGAATTGAATTTCCATTTTCCTTAATCCTATTCTAGACTGAACAGTCACGTGATCAGCCCCTTGAAATGTTTTCTTCCTTTTGCAAAAAGCTGTATATCTGTCATTTTCATTCAAAATAGTTCTTTATACTTTATATATTTCCTCCTCATTTGTATGCGTCAGGTGTCTGATATGAGAATTCTATTCAAAGTTGGGCTCTACTTCATGTATATGATGGTAAATGCTGACTGTCGACTTGATTGGATTGCGGTATGCCAATGGGTATAATAAAAGACACTGCTACATGTGTCTTTGACGAGGTTTCCCAGAGATAGTGATGTAGTAACCAAGGAAGAAGAAGGGTTGAACCAGGATGGAGCCAACTGGAAGACAAACCCTGCCGCCACAGGCTCTTTTTCCTCTGTTCCCCCCATTTTCATTGTTTTAATACAAGCTCCCTGTGACGTGGTTATTTTCATCTCCAGGCCACAGCAATGACACAAGTGGTCATAAATTACATTTTCCCCTGATGTCTATTTCTCTCAGAAGTAAACAAGTAACTCAGTAAAATATCAAAAGTCTCACCAAGAAGTGACACCTATAATACCAGCACTGGAGAGGCTGAGATGGGAGATATATTGGAAGGCTGAGGGCAATTTAGACCACACAGTGACGTCCAGGGCAGTGTGGGCTGCTGGGAGAAATCTTTAAATAAGATAAAATCTTATTTAAAATCCCAAGTAAAAGCATATTACTTATTTGTGAATTCTGGTGCAGTCGTTATTCCAAACCAATATTCTGATTTTTTTCCCCAGTACACCGAGTCCATATGTAGTGGGTTTCCAGGTAGCAGAATGGTGCTCTGGATGCATGAATCCTGACACTTGCTGAGACTTCCTTTACAAGGGAAAAGTGAAGTTTTGCTCATTTTAAAAATTATTTGTATATTCACATTCATAGCAGAATAAAGTACAAAATAAAGCACTATGGAGTGCTGCTTGCTCTGTAAAAAGACAGCTATTTTCTGATTCAAGAACAGAGGGTAGCAAGGTGTAATTCCATCCAATTCAATTTGAAGGTACTGAGTTGTAATAACACAATATTTTAATGCCTGGTTATTTAAATGGACATCATTTTTCCTGAAATATGCTTTAATGTGGGGATTTAAATGGATTCATTTTCAAGTGAATAAATATATCATATTAAATAATTCGGAAAAGACAGAGACATGGCAAATGGGTGCAGCAAAGATCATTTATTTATGACAATATTCATATTTTAACCCTTTTCTTAGTAATATATTGATATTTACACCCTCATATATATTTCTAGTCAGTAAATTTTACAGTATTAATTATTTGGCAATGTCAAGAGCTAGATACTAGCTATAATGACATTCATATTTTAATAATGACAGAGCATTAAATTATCCAAGATAGAACAGCCATTTAATGTAATTTTTAAAATATTGGAACCTTATAATATAAAGCATGTTCAAACTGGCTGTAATGATAGCTTCTCATTCTCATTTGATATTTAAAAATGTTTAAGAATTACATACAATGTAAAGAAAATTTAGAGTAATTAAATCTAAGCAGAGTTATATAACTAATGTTAGTATACAAAATTGTAAGAAAAAAATAAGATGAAAAACATACTAGTATTTAAAGATATGTCTTTTAGAATAAGAGAGGCAGGAACATCATTAGTGTTAGACCATCCTTGACCATGCACACTACCAATTTTAGGGCAGCCTGACCTACATGAAGCAATGTCTCTAAATAAATCAATAATTAGATCAGAATTGTTAGTTGGCCATTTATACCTTTGTGGAAAGGTTTAAGTGCGAGACATTTAAAAATAAATTTACAAAGTGATTTCACTTTTTATTTATTTTTGCTATAAGCATTGCTTTTAGGTTCATAAATAATTGCATGACATTATTTTAATGTTTATATAATAATCCCCTGTGTGCTAGTATTTTACCTAATTGCTTGTATCTACCCATTTTTTATTTCCTTTTGGGTGGGCTAAAGGGAACTGTGGTTCTTATTGAGTTCAATAGTAATTTGCACAGCTTCCTGGCAGGATTTGTTATAGCCAGCCATTTTTGGCTTATGAGTTGGTAAGTTTTGTGTCAGCTCCTCTTCCTCTCAGTCACCAGATTCTGCCAGTGGATGAGGTGGTCCTCTGTATCCGCCTATGTGATATGTATGCAGAGGCACCAGCTTCCTTGCTTTCATTCCAAATGTCGTTCTTTAGCCCCTTACCCATCATAATTGCTTAATCACAAGACTTTTGTCTCATTTTTGCAGAGCATCCCATCCCTGGCACCCACACTCTCCCTCCCCCACTAAAAAATAAAGAAAAAAGAAAAAAAATCATGAAACTCAGAACTAAATGTTAATCCTAAGGATGGAATGATCCAAATCATCATGACTAAATTAATTAAAGCATGTTTTATTTATTTATTTTTTTAATTCATGTACCTGGGCTGCTTCTTCCTAAAGGAGCATTAGAAAGAGGTCAACATTGGAGGCAAAGAAAACAAGGTTTTTATAAAAAAAAGTTCACGGAAAGGGTTTCCCAAATGGTGGAGTTATAAGAGTAGAACATAGCATAACAAGTTAGGCCTAAGGACTTTCTGAAACAAAGAGGCTACTATAACAACAGGTAGTCTTAACAACCTAGCCATAACAAACCTTTGAAAAAAGGTCGAGTAGCAAAAGGTTATAAATATTTTTAAACAGAGACTTGATTGCCATTCTGGCAACAGGCAGTACAGAACCATTTGTAGATAGATAAGGTTACAACTAGAGCATAGACCAACTCTTCAGAAACAGGTTTAATCATAACCAGGAATAAACCCATTTTTTAAAAATTATAAGATAGTTTTTACGCCTAAGATAGAGGCAGGCTGGATCATCACAGAAAACAAAACAAACAAACAAACAAAAGATTTATATGTTTCCCAATTCTCTGGGCATTATTATGTAAGAAATTTGCTTATTACAAATGCAATGTTTTCTTATGGATGTCTCCAACAGTGGGGAAAAATCTACATGGAAATGCATAGAGCACATGTCCGCTATGCATGAAACCTTGATTGCAGTCCTCAATGCTACAAAATGAAAATAAATAAAATATGACTACAAAAGAAAAGTAATTTCAAAAAAATTCAAGGGCAGAAATTACAGAAATGGGAGAAAAAGCCTTCTTGTACCTTCTTAGGTTCAGTGCCTAGTGGCCTGTGAATTAAAATAGTAAAAGAGAGGTGAACAGAAGAAAAGACAACTGTAAAACACATTATACCCATGGGATTCACAGAAAAGAAAGGAAGCTCAGTGAGGTGGTTAGAATTGGACTTATACAACATTTTAACAAAGGAGCAGAGTCTGGGATTTCAAAAGACTTAAATAATGAGGAAATGACTTGGAAATACGTGGGAGTAACTAAGGGATTTCGGGAAAGCTTGCTTGTGTGCGCACATTTCAGCACCGGCTCCTGGGTATAAGTCATTCTCTTCACTGTGTGTGGGAGAGAGGGATATTTCACAAGGGACATTTATAACATTTTTGCAAGGGGAACTTTTCTGTTTGGAAGCAGCAGTTGTGAGGGCAGAGAACTCTATCTATCTGTTGATCTTCAGCCACCAAAATAGGGATGATCCCTTTGGTATGGTGGGCTTACACCAAGCTCACCACTGTACAGATGTGTGAATGAACCTAAATAAATGATGAATGTGATAAGCTGACTTCCAGAACACAGTGTCCCATGAGCCCTTTGTAGTAATAGGAGCGGCAGGGCTGCGTCCCCAGCACTCCGGCCACACCCTGGCTGCCTGCTAGCTTATGCCCCAAAATAACAACACACAAATTGTATTCATTTAAACACTATTGGCCCATTTCTATCTAGCCTCTTCTTGGCTAATTCTCGCACCTGGACTAGCCCATTTCTAGTGTAGCCCACGAGGTGGCATCCTGGGTCGGAGCTTCATCGCGTGTGTTTGCCTGGGAGCGGGCAGCATGGCGTCTCTGCTCCAGAGAGCAGAGCTGTCAGTCTGAGCTCACTTCCTCTTCCTCCCAGCATTCTGTTCTGTTTACTCCTCCCACCTATGTTTTAACCTATGAGGGCCAGCCAAGCAGTTTCTTTATTACTTAACCAATGAAATCAACAGATTGATATATGACACTCCCACATCACCCTGCAGCTGTGGAGCTTGGGTGAATTTCCCTGGGGATCATATGACTGACTGCAGTCTTAAACTCATCACCAGCTGTGAGGTGCCAGGAAGAGTGCCTGCCTTCCTGTGACCTCCTGGGAGCAGATTAGCATTCAAAATATTTAGGGCAGAGACTGCTGAATGTAGATCATTCTGCACCATCGTAAAGCTGGAAAACAGTTTATGCAGGGCACCTTCAGTTTCTTACCTCAAAGTGACTTTCCACAGTGGCATGTTCTCCAGATTTATACTAACTTGGAAGACTAAAGCTCCTTCCATATGTAGCCACAAGGGAAGGGATAAAAGTCAGAAATGTAGTGCACGCCCATCCATGGTTCCCTCTGTCTGTTTTTTTTTTCTTTTGTCTTTTGTTTGCTTTGTATTTGAGACAAGGCTAGGACTGAAGTCACCATCCTCTTACCTCACCTCCACTCCAGCCTGAAATGCCACCTTTACAGGAGTGCAAAACCATGTCAATACTGATTATGTAATGGAATCAGAACAGTACAGTAACATACGTTTTAGATTATATTTTGTTGCCTCGTTTTATTCAATATACCTAACAGTTATTGTCTATGCCAATCGAGTGGCTTGTAAATAATCTCTGTATTAACCTATGCTGCAGGGACACTGATACCAAAAGCAGAAAATGCTGAAGATCTCGAGGAGAGTCATGCCCACAGGAAGCATCACTCTAGTTTAGGATGCCGCAAGGAGGATTCTGTCATGACTCTTGGCATCCATGAACCCACTCAGGTTCTGGCACTGATAGACTCAGTGCAGGAAAAGAGAAAAGAGAGCGAGATGCAATTTTTGTCACAAAAGAATCTTTTATTTTAAGCAAGGAGATAGACTGAAACAGTGCTATATTAATATGAATGCTGTCATAGAATTACTCTCACAGAAGACCAGTTGACTTGTTCTAGTGTCCTAGGGTATAGAAAATACTCAAATAGAGGTATGTTTGAACTGAGTTTGAAAATGTCTTTCCATGCTTTAGAGGTAGATATGGCAATGAATGAAGCAATTACAAATGTCATGGTGATGAGATTATTCTATTTATGTTGCCATAACAAAGTGATCTTAAATTTTTTTTTAATGAGAGAGATGATTGTGATTCCAGATCTGGAATCTAAGGGTAACTGGCCACATCAGGGGATGATATTCTGTGTGGAAGATGTTCAAAGTAGTGACCATCATTGAATTTCTGAAAGACAGCAATATATGTGTATCTCCCAGTGTCACCTCTAAGGATAAACCTACCAGAATTTGTTTATGTGGGGCCTATCTAATCTTAATAATCTCTCAAGCCCTACTTCTAAATTCTATAGTCAAAGTAAGTTTCTACTCTTTTAATATTTCACATTTGGAGCTAAATTTTAAAAAATGATATTAGGAGGGACACGCTGGAACCATGTGCAAGACTTAACAGATACACTTGGAGACTGCTCTTTTGAAAAGCGTAAAGCCTACCAACTCTATATTAACCTGATAATTGGTTGGTAGGAAGTGGAAAGACATGGACACATAGTTGAGAATCTAATTTGTACAAGTGTGGTAGAAAATTCATATCTGTTTAACACATGTAATTAAAATGTTCAATTGTCTACTTTGTTACCAGAGCTATCTGGTCTTTTCCTTTCCTCCCCTCCTCCTCTGCTACTTCCCTTTCCTTATGTGGACTTCAGGATCATCAGCCTTCATTAAATAACTTTGCTTTATTATTATTATTATTATTATTATTATTATTATTATTATTATTATTATACACCTCATTATACACCTCAGCAAGCACTCTGGCCTCCTTACAACACCTCAGAGCTGACTTGTTTCTATCAGTGGACCACACACTCTCTCGGGGTCATTCTCCCTTCACCATCTCACAAATGCTGACAACACAGTCAGGTCATCAACCTAAACAATTAAATGACCCATCATTTTCACGTTTCCCTCCATGTAACCTCACACTCTGCCCTCACCGCTCTCACTGAGGCAAGCTGCTCACTAGAACTAAGCATTGCAAGGACTTTAGAGCCATCTCTGTCAGCTCAGGGTCACAACAGCTTCAAAACAAAGTCTGAGCTCTGCTCTGCCATCTCGCCTCCCTCGCTGTTCTTCAGATTATCTCTTTCAACCAGGAACTAAGACTTGGAAAAGGTAAGGAAAAGAAACCTCTAGTCTCCTCCCTGCCATCAGAAACAGATTTAGCCCTTCAGATGAGTCACAGCAAGCCCGTCCCTCACAGTGTGGTTAGAAGGCTGATGGCTGCTCTGTGCAGACATAGCTGCCTCTGCCTGTCCAGGTGGAGGGGCGGTCCCGAGTCACAATTGGTACAGCATAAAAATTCAATGGCACTGGGATAATTATAAATAATAGTCTCGTTCTTGTTTGTAAAGACTTCTGTAGTCTGCCAAACTGTTACATATCTTCTTTCGAAATTAGCTCCTTCCCAGAAGACTATTTTTGTTAGTTTATAATTAATATATCCCAGAAAAAAATAATTTCATTTTTGTTCTATTTTACTTTCTGTTTAATACCTGCTTGTTTGTTTTCTAAATATTTTTATTTTTTCCCTGGTTTTGATGTCTTCAAAGAGTTCCTGTATTGAGGGGATTGGTCCCTAAGTTGGCAGTATTAGAAGATACTCTGACGCATTTAATAATTGAAACTGCTGGAAGGTCTTTGGTCACTGGGGACAGAACAGACATTAGAAGATAGTTCTCCCGAGACTCAAGTTATCTCAACACAATTGTGATAAGAGAAACAAGTCCTGCCTCTGTCTCTCTGGTTCCTGCCTTGAGCTATATTCTTCTTGCTTCTGTGTATAATCTTATTGTTATTTGATGATATGACACACCAGGGGTTGCCCTCAGCACAGAACTACCTCGGTGTTATGTGAAATATAAAACTCTGAACAAGATAAGCGTCTTTCTTTATAAAATTAGCCTGCTTCCGGTATTTTATTCTGGTAATAAGTTCACGACATATAGCTATGATTTGCAAGTATGTAGTACTCTTTGTCTTATTTCCCTATATTTCTCAAAGCTAGAAATTGTTTACCAACATCTACAGCAGCCACATTTAAAAGGATTTTGTATACAAAGAGTTTTTTTAATTAGCCCTTTTTTGAAAGCACTGAGCTAGATAGTTTATCCCAAATGCAAAACCTCTTAATATCCCAAAGTATTCTGGTTACTACTTTTCTTAAATGAATAAATTAAAGATGGAGTGCTTCTTAGTTAGCAGGAAAGTCATGAATTTTAACCTTAGCTACACATAGTTTAAGAAGAAATTTTAAATATTCTTAATATCATGCCATAGGCCAAAACCATGCAGTGACTGTTTCTAGGAGAGAAACCAGCATATTTCCTCAAGTCCCATGGCTGTTGTTTCAGATAAAGTCACTGAAGCCACAGCATCAGCACAGGAGATAAGTCTGGAAGTGTTTCACTGTGGCAGACACAGGTTCCATCTTATATCTACAGGTCTTCAGCTCTGAGATGGAACTAACACTATGTTCTCAAACAATCCCAGATAATGACAGGTTAGGATGGAATCCTAGAAGCCCTGATTTAGATTTCCATACACTTCCTACTTTGTACCTTTCCCAGCCCTCCTGTCAGGCAAGCACAGAGAATACTAAAAGAAATAAATTAATTAAAAAATAAAAATACAAATGAAAAGAAAAACCAAAAAAGCTATTTAGAGAGTGGAAGTGCTGGATTTATTAAACTGTTTTCCAGGTTATGTTTCTAATGGAAATATTTATTAAAGAGATTTATTCCTTATTAATTTTGCAGCTGTTTAGGGAATTTCTATGTCATATTCAGTTTAACACAATACAGAGAAGTGTGAAAAGTAGATACAAGTTCAAGATGGCTTCTTCGGGCTCAAGAGCTTTCATTGCTTTCTACAGTCAAACCTAGTGAGGGTAAAACGGAGAGAGCAAATACATGGAAAGGCTTACAGTCACGTGTGAAGCGGTGGAACTCGCTGGAAATGGGAAAGGTGACAGCTTCAGCACGCAATAGAATCAAATACTTCTCCAGAAAACAATCTATCTAAAATATGTGCTCGTAGATATGGAGAAGCAAATGCTGGGACTGTGCTCCCTTTCTCCACTGTAGGCTTCTTCACCTTTATCTATCTTTCCCCACAGTTGATGGCCAGAATCACTTAAGTAAACAAATGAATGGTTATTATCAGGTAATAAGACTGGATAATTAGAAAAGTAAGACCCAGGTGAAATGATAAACTCAGGTTAAAATGAATAGAAACTTTTGAATTTGAAGTAGTGGTAGGGTCCTTTGGAGATAATTATGAGAGAGGGATGATTTAGAAAATACACATATTTAATTTTTTTCTTTAGTGTGAGGTGTGTGTGTGTGTGTGTGTGTGTGTGTGTGTGTGTGTGTAGGTCTGTAACGTGCTTTTTCCTGGACTACCAGCCCCCAACTCCTGACACAGGGACATAGTAATAAGAAAACCTCGGTTGATAGCTTAGGCTTGTTTCTAACTAGTTCATCTCTCAAATTAACCCGTATTTTAAAATCTACATTCTTTTACATGGCTCGGTTACCTGAACTCTGTGCTGTCTATTATGCTTCCTCAACATCTGGCTGGCTGGCTGATGACTCTGCTTTCTCCTCCCAGAGCTCTCTCTCTCCAGAAGTCATACTCTGGAGAGAGTCTCTAGCTCTTGGCAGTTTAGCTTTTTATTAAGCCAATCACAGTAACTCATCCTCACACAGTGTAAAGGGATCTTCCACAGCAGAGGTCAGAGGATGATTTTTAGGAGACAGTTTTCTTCTTCCACAGGGCCATGGGGACAGAGCCCAGGTTTGCACTGCTGAGCTATCTTACTTGCAGAGATCAGAGTTTTGAAAGCCAACAAGCATTCCCCATGATTTGTCTGCTCCTAGTTTTGTGCACGCTACTGCTGGGAATAAATATCTGTCCAGATTACACAGTCCTTTAGGGGATATGGATGCTCTAGCTATAGTTGCCAGCATTGTGGTTCCTTAGGTTCAAACTCTTACCAATTGTTCATCCCTGTATCAGCCCATCAGTGATTTAATCACTCTCACTAATGCCACATGATCGTACTTCTCTTAGAAGTCACTCCCCTTTTCCTCTCCATACATACACAATACATGTGTGCAATGGGGCCATCTCTGCTGTTTGGGTGATCCTAGGAATAACTGTGTGTTTATGATTGTTGTCAGTGATTCATTATGTGAAAGTTTTCTACTAGGGTATAAAGATACTGGGTAAACAACAGCCCTAGATGGGCTACGTTCTAGTGGTCAAAAAAAGCAGTTTCCTCTTATGTTTCCTGATCTCCTTCAATAGTAATAATATTTATATCATGGTGGGGATGGGGTGGGACACTGACTTAGCCTCTTAAATGTTTGAAATATTGGTATGAGACAACAAAACCCAAAGACTTGTTGTATTTACTATATTGTCTGTTAGTTTCAAAAACGGTTTTAGTTACATAAACTATGACAAAATAGTTTCCAATACACTTTCATCAACTATATTTTCACATTGGAAAATTCTTTTATTTATTTGTAAAATATGCATATAATTCTCTGCATTACACTCATAGACGTCAATTTTTTTTAAAGACTGACTGTATATTGATGACAATTTGAAGATTATGTACTAGAATTACATTTCCTTATTTCTTGGTACAGTGATTTAAAAGCTGAAACACTTAAAAAAAGGGGGAGATTAATAACACCAGGGAGAGTCTATTATGTTCCTTTTACTAATTAATGTTTTGGTCATGAGGTTTTTCTGCATAAATTTTCATTTTCTTGTAGAATTTAAATTGTTAAGAATAGCTCCCTAAAAATATAAGCAAATAAAAATTTGTAGAAAGTCATAAACTATTCAAAAAAAAAAACAAAAGAGGTCACTATAGTTGTACAGAATCCAGTGAGAAAACTTAGCTCTTAGAAACTTCCACACTGTTAGGAAACAGAAAACTTGAACAATATCTCTTAGTTGCTCAGTAACTATGATGTTGGATTATGTTCATGTTCAGGCATACAAGTAATAAAATATGTATTCTATATTTCTTAATCATTCTTCTATTGCTGTCTAGAGACACCAGGACCAAAGCAAACCTTATAAAGGAAAACATTTAATTATGACTGTCTTAAAGTTTCAGAGGTTTAGTCTACGATTGTCATTTTGGGAAACATAGTGGCACACAGGAAGATGTGTATGTTAGGGTCTCAATTGCTAAGACATCACATCTTAGTGAAATACATGCATCCAGTCCAACTTGAAAAATCGCCATTCATAATCTATATCCCCATTATTCTCAAAACCACATTTGAAAGTCCAAAGTTCAAATTCTCTTAGGAGACTCTTAGTAATCTCTTAATTGTAATCAACTGTAAATTAATATAAAAACTGGATCACATACATTCAACACACAATGGTAAAGGATATGTGTTGCCATTCCATTGGAAAGAAAAGAAACATACTGAGGAAATACTGGAGCGAAGCAAGGCTGAAAACTCAGCAGGCCAGATGCCAAAGTCTGCAACTTCATGTCTGATGTCAAAGCAGATCTTCAGATCTCCAATTCCTTTCAGCTTTATTGACTAAGATACATTTATTTATATTGGGCTGGTTCTATTACCTGTTAGCAGCTCTCCTTGACAGGTATCCCACAAATTCTTGTAGCTTTAACATTTTGGGGTCTTCACCAATATTAAGGCTTCAATTTCTTAGCTTCACACAATGACCTCTCTGGGCCTCCAATCTGGGACAACCCTGACACATTCCTGTTCTCATCAGTTTTCCTTAGCCATGGAGGGAGATTAATCCTTTCTTATAATAAGTCTAAAACCAGAACCATTTTGCCAAAGTTGCTCAGCTCTTCTATTTTGTGGGGCTGGAATACGGTCCCCTCATTCAAGTACATATTCACTAACTTTCTCCTTTTGTTTCTTTCACTGCCTTAAACTTGGCTATCCTGGGATTTCCTCTTTAGACCAGGCTGGCCTCAAACTCAGAGATCTGCCTGCCTCTGCCTCCCTGGTGCTGGGATTAAAGGTGTGCATCACCACACCTGGCCCTAAAATTTTCTTTAATCCTTTTTCAGGAGTGGGAAGTTTACTTAGGTGGGGTCATTACTCACTTTACTCCAATTCGAATCAGGCTTTTCTTTAAATTTTGTAATCTCCCTGAGCACTGGATTTAGCTCCATTATATGTTCTGATTCTCCTTTTCTCCTCAAATTATACGTTTTGTATTTCTTTTTGCCATGTTTTCTCTTCTCCATTTTAGATCTACGTAAGACTGACACTAATAACCATATGACACAGTCAATACTAGACTGTCTTTAATTCTCTGCTGCCAGCAACAGCAATGCAAAACACTTCACTTTAGTTTCAGATAGACTTCTTGGACAAGGGCAAAAAGCAGCCACATTCTTCATTAAAATATCACAAGAACAATCTTTAAGGGACTTACTAATAATCTTCTCCTCTAAAACATTTTGAGTCAGACCATCCTATTTTATGTTAATCTCAGCATAAATAGAAGTATTTATGCTTCTACCAGTATTGTCCATTAAACTCCACCTAAAGTGTGTAATTGCTTTCCTAATATGAAATAACCCGCCGCCTAGAATAAGCATGATCAGGCATGTCACAACCATACTCTAACAATGATACTAATTTCTGTCTTAGTCAATGACCATGACCATGACAATTCTTATAAAGGAAAAACATTTAATTGTGACTGATTTGCAGTTTAGAAGTTTAGTCCATTGCCATCATGGTGGGGATCATGGAAGCACCCAGGCACACATGGTGCTAGAGAGGAAGCTGAGAGTTCTACATCTGTCAGCAGGAAACAAGAAGAGAGAGCATTGGGCCTGGCTTGAGTATTTAACCTTCCCAAAACTCATCCCAGTTGACACACAAGTCCACAATAGTGCCACTCCCTGATGACCCATGTTCAAATCTATGAGCCCCTGGGGACCATTCTTATTCAAACCATCACACTGTATTAATTGGAAAATTAGTTCTATTTATATCTGTATATATTTGCATATTATGCAGCTTATAAGAATATTCATTTGGTGTTCCTTTAAATGTAGGATATCATGTATCCCAACCTGTCTTTGTAGCTGAGAATGAAATCCTACTGCCTCATTTCTGTGATTATATCAGGCAATCTTTCTACCAAGTGAGCTATACCACTAGCCTAAATATTTATTCCCTAAGAGAAAAAGAATAAATGTCATTCGATGACTGCTTGCTCATTTTCAAATGAAAGTTAGTTTTTTCCAAGGAAGTCTCACTGGGGAAACAATCTACTTTCAAGAGAAGATCCTATGACCAGCAGTAGATGGCCAAGAGCAACAAACACAATAGCATTTTGGGAAGTTCCTTGTCTCACAATGTCCTCCTAGTACTTTACCTTTTCTCTCTTTTTTTAAAAAATTCTGATTTTTTAAATTTTAATATATATATATCTATATATATCTATATATATATATATCCTACACATCCTTTACATATTTATTTTGGCTTCCAGTTTAGTGTTCTTATGGGATTCCTGAGTGTGTCTATGAGTGCATCTTAGTGTCTGGTGCCTCCTCTTTTGCTCTTTCTATTTGTTTGTTTTTTCTATTTCTGATATGATAGTTGTTTTTTTATTTTATTATTATTTAACAGAAGCCTATTTATTTATAATGAGAGACAGAAAGAGAATGGTTGTAGATGGGAGGGGAAGTAGAGAAGACCAGGGAAGGATATTAACGGTGGGGAAGCTAGTGTAATCAGTATATATTATGTGAAAAAAATCAAATAACTATTTTCAACTAAAGAAAAGAAAAAGAAGAAAATATTGCTTTACTGGGGAAGGAGGAAGAAGCCATGAGCAACACACTGTCACCGTGCTTTGCGTTTTTAAAGAGTAGAAATGATTTCATGATTTGCTTAGAAATGATTTGAAATACAGCAAAATAAATCAAAAAGTATTTTTCATTAACTTTTATATTAGTTAGTAAGTTAATTATATTCTCCTCTGAAAGAAAAAATAATTTTTTCTTCTATATAGACAAGAAACTTTGGTGGGCAGATCAAAACTTAGCTCAACTCGGAACTTGTAACAAGAAAGATGGAAGAAACCTCACTGTCCTACGAAACAAGACTTCCGGGGTTGTGCACATGAAAGTGTATGACAAAGAAGTACAACAAGGTATGTCCCTCCATGATGAATGTATGATACTGCTCAAGTAAGGTCTTCTCACTTTCCTACTGCTTTCTCAAGCAAATAATCTGTGGGCTCTTTTTCTAGCCTTTAGTTACAAGTTTGGGTTAGGAAACCTTGCCTAATATTGAAGAGAAATGTCTTTCACATAATAGGCATAATTTTTAAGCATTGGAAATTCTTCTGTAAGATATTCAATTTTTCACTTAATTGACAGTTTTATCTAGTACTTGACTATAAATTGCAGATATACAAAAAATTAAATAAAAAATTTATACTATGTAATGTTTTCAGAGGTCTTCAAATGCACCACGTTGACGTAAGAATCTCACATCCAAAGCACAGTATCGTTTGGCTTTGCACATTCCCATCTTTGTTTCACTTGTCCACGTGGTGGAGAATGCAATGGAGTGAAAGTTAGCAGATGGTTTTCATAGATGGACTTGTCACAGGACTAAGATGAGAGGTGGATTAGAGATCTGGGCCAAGTGTAGCTGAGCTCTTGCTAGTCCTTTCTTAGTCTTTGCTACAGGGTGTATGACATTAGCGTAATCCTCTTCTGAAAATAAAGTCAGTCTCCACATAAGCCTCCCACATGCTTAAAGCCTTCTCCACATAATACTTCCTACAATCCTTCTTCCTCTGCCTCTTCCTTAAATACCCCACATACACATGCTGCTTCCTTAAATACAGTTTCCTAATTTTAGTTTCTGCCTTGAAAATCTTTTCCTTCACCTACATTTCTTCTCAAAGTAAGCTTCAAAACTGTATTTTGACATTAAGAAGGGGGGTTTAATACAAATAATTTGGAATATGTAAACCAAATAAGAGAAAAGGAGAGGCAAAAGAAGTGTACAGCATTCATGAAGGCTGGGTTTGCTGGTGATAGCCATTGCAAGCTGCCAGAACAGCCGTAGGCACAATACAAAATAGAGTGGTAACTGCCATCCATTTCAAAGACTGAAATTTTTGTCTCAATTCCTTGCTGGGGTCAAGGAGAGTATATCTTTTCTTGGAATAGTAAAAAGGATTATTTTAAATTTAATGTTATATGATTAAGTTTCCTTTATTGTTGAGAAGACATCAACTCATAGATGACCTGTGCATGCAAATCTATATTCCTTCCAGGATTTTTAAGTAATTTTCTTTGAATATTTTCATTCAGCTATATCATGTGTTTTAAACATATTCACCACCAAATTCGATTATCTTTTTTTCTGCTCTTGCCTGTAATCCTTTTCCTTCTCCTACTCTCATTTCTGCGGTCTTATTGTATGAATCTGTAAAAAAAAACTTATGTGTTATTTGTCTTTCTGACTTTGGATTACTTTCTATACTATACTCATCTCTAGGTGTATCATTTTTCTATGAAGGCAAGACAAGACAAAAAGAAATAGTATTTCATCTTTTATGTCTTAATAAAATGCCAATGCGTTTGTGTGTATATTTTGTTTTATCATCTGTTAATAAATACATAGGATGTTTTTATAAGATAGTTACTATAATAGTGCTGCAATAAACATATAAGTATGTATGTCTTCAGTATGTCAACTGAGAGTCATGTATGGAATGTACTCAGCAATTTCATGACTGGGTCATATACTCTATTTTTATTTTTGCTATTGAACCTCCATACTGATAACTATAATACCTCAATTAATTTATATTCTACCAACAGCCTATGATTTTGATTCCTTAATGATTGCTGTTATTTTTCCCTGATGACTAATCACACAGAGTCTACATTAGATATAAACTAATTGGCCCATTAGTTCAGGCTTCTTATTAGCTCTTGTAGCTTATATTAACCCATTATTCTTATCTATGTTAGCTACTTGGCTCGGTACCTTTTTCAGTGATACAGGTCACATCCTGCTTCTTCGGTGGGCTGGGCAGGATTCAGAGGAATGAGCATCCTCCTTCCTAGAATTCTCTTGTTCTAATTGCTCCACCTCTACTTCCTGTCTTGTTGACCCACCTATACTTTCTGCCTGGCCAATCAGTGTTTATTTAAAACATGATTGACAGAATACAGACAATTCTCTCGCACAAGCTTGAGTTTGATCCACACACAGAAAACCAATAAGTAAATAAATATTGGTATTCATGTCATGTATATAATACTATGTTATTTGTGATAGTCAGTAAAATGTAGTAAGACATTTTATGTCTATTCAATACAAGCTTATTTAGTACAAAAGTATAAAATTGATAATGCCATTATCAATTTCATTGTATAGTACACAACGTACATATTTCTGAGACATATCTAAACACGGCCTCAGAAAGTACAGCACACACAGAAACAGGGAGAGAGCAAGAAGCAATCCCAACCAAAATGCCCAGAGATAAGAAGGTCTTTGCCTTTCAAGACATAAACAACACATACTTCTTGTGAAACTGCAAATCAATTTTGTAGATAGTGGTTCTGATAAGTTTTCAGGGCGATGAGTTTATAAATGACTCTTGATTCTGCTCTTCTTAGCTTCATGCCCCTTACCTAGAAGTTTTGACTCTATAGGTGCCACTGGGTGATAAATGCAACGTGAAAGTGTCTGACCCGGTGGTAACACACAACTGCACCATTCTCGCTGGAAAATGCTGAGAAAAGCATCTGTTTGAAAGACAACGCCATTAACAGAATCACTGTCGGTAGCTTGAAAGCTTCATTAGAATGAAATATGAGCAATTTAAGGCTCTTTAAGGTGTTAACATTATTACCTCCTTAGATTTCAAAGTACAACTAACTGCTTCATTCATCTTTCTTGACACAGATCACTGGAGAGTTGAGGTTCTTGTAGTCAAGTGGACTTTCCAGCTCCACTTGTCATTTAGGGTGTGAGCTGTGAACGCCAACCTCACTACAAAATGCTAATCCAGACTCCTACTTGCAACCTGATAATCACTGAAATTGCCCCCATGTACATCTTTATATATGAAAATGGAAATACTTAAAGTATAACAAATTTCATTATTCTTTTCTATATTTTGTGTTAAAATATAGAATGTGTTCTATATTTTGTGTTAAAAATGCTTGTTTATATCAACAAGTAAGTGTAAAATATATTGCTAGCATTGTAGTTGCACTACCCACCTGCAGCTGCCGTGCTGTTTTCTACTTTCCCCATAATTATGCTAATATTATAAAGTTCTCGCATTCCTTTACTTTCATGTATTCATTCTATTCCTAGACTTATTTTCCTGTATTTTTTCATCTCTCTCAGCTCTCCTCCTCATGTAGTGTTCTTTTAAATTTTGTGTTGAAACACCACTTGCCCAGATCTTCCCAGGCGTCAGGCTTTGGCATTAGTTGAAGCAAGCAAGCATCATACAAGCACCTATATGTGGACTAGCATGAAGTTAACATGTATCCACATGCTTTCCATACAATCAAGCACATGCGTGGTCAGTCAAGAATGTCAAACAGTTGTTAATGTAGCTGTCTTCTTGTTAAAAAATATCAGAGATCTGAACTGTCTCTCCCTTTAAGTCACCTTGAGAAAAAGGGGGAATGAGTCAGCTGCCTCCCTAGCTCATATAACAGATGCTTGGAATTCTTTTAAAACTTCAAGTTCCTTCAATATTGCTGAGCTATGGACAAAGAAATGAGCTGAGAATGTGTTTCATCTCCCACATAAAGAATATTTCACACTCAAGAATGACAGAGATAGTGACCGATTCTGTTGAGCAATTAAACCCGCGAATTCAGAAAATGAGAAATAATGAAGCAAGTTGGCATTTTGAACCTCCCATAGAGTCCTGCTGATGCACTGCTCTCAGCAGGCTTTGTGATGGTCACCAGATTTCTGAACTTTGTAGCAGAGCTTTACCCCATTAAATACCATTCAAATTGTCCTAGAACAATAAAATTGTAAAAATTTGAAGGAATTTACAGGGTGGACTGTAAATTACTTAACTTTGTGCTGCAGATTTAATTAATACAATGGAAAATCTGTATAGAATATCAACGTGGGATTACCTGACTAATATTTGTTTTTGTCACCTTACAGGAATGGGGATAATTAACATGCCAATTAATTGCATGATTTGTTTGGGTGTGTTTGAAATATATTTTAAAGGAATTATGTTCTTTGGGCTACAGAAAATAATTTCTTTGCTTTAAAAGTAATTTAAAAACATGTATGCATGCATAAATCCTGTCCTTTTAGAGGTGAAGCTACATTTGAGTCAGAAAGGAAATACTGCCTTTTTGTGTGACCTTACAACATTTTAAGGTCTCTAACAGCAGGACATGATGACACATGCTCCAAAGCCATCACTTGAGAAGCTGAGATAAGAGGGTCATGGATTCTAGATCAGCTGAGCATTATCTAGTGAGCTCTGATTCAATAAACAAAATCCCAAAGGCCAGAAATTAAAGTGTTAATGACAGTTTTCATGAAAAATCCAATTTCTTCTTTTTCATATGACCTGTGATACTGTTTCATTGTTTTGGAGGGCATGATTCAATCATAATCTGTCACTTAAAGTTATTTGAAAGACAGATGTCATATCCTATATAAACCAGCTACATTTAGAAAAAAATACACATATTTGTTTACATTTTTCATATCTATATGTCTCTTATGTTCTTTACTAATTTATTTTTTATGTTTGCTTTGTTTTCCTTCTCTACAGGCAGCAATTCTTGCCACCTAAATAATGGTGGGTGCTCTCAGCTTTGTTTACCTACATCGGAAACAACCAGGACTTGCATGTGTACTGTGGGATACTATCTCCGGAAGAACCGCATGTCATGCCAAGGTAAATGTTCACAAGAATTTACTATGGTGTGTACATGCCACAGAGATTTTAGGAAGCCACTGCTTGTTACCAATTAGAAGAGTAAAACACTGTCTTGTTATTAGGGCAATAGTTGTGTGAGTAACTTGTTAAAACCTTAACAGTGTCTTCGTCTAAGAGTAGTTTAGACCAAGACCAAATTTGAGTTTGCCAGTCATGTCTCTCCTTCTGTATTCCATCTATTTGTAGTCTGTGTCTCTCTGGTGCCTGTGTGCCTGCGTGTGTGTGTGTGTGTGTGTGTGTGTGTGTGTGTGTGTGTGTCTGTTCTTTCTGTTCTTTACAGACATTTATTGAACAGTGCAGAAAACATGGCACAGCAACAAGGGGATTTTTTCTTACAGAAATCTGTAAGAGCATCATAAGGCAAGAGCTACTTTACTAATCCCAACTGACCCAAAGCACCAGTCGAAACACAAACTGATTTTTTCAACTTATATACATATTGCTTTTGACATTTATTTATGCTGGATATTGGTTCTTTTTAAGGTTATTTTAAACCTCTTTGACTGCTCCTTCTAGAAATGATTGTCACAACAACAACACGCACACACACAAAAACACACACACATTATTCTGGACTAGAGGCATGTAGAAGAGTATAGTTTTAAGACTAAACTGATCATTTAGTTTATCTTATAATTGCTAATTATCTGGGAAGTCCAAGGCTTAGTAAGTTTGGCTACATTGTTACCTTAAAGTCAGGAAAAACTAGTAAACATGCTGAGTTCACAATAAGAAGACAGATTGAGCACATAGTTAAAGGTTGACTTGATTACAAGAACTTTCAGAAAAAGCTATCCCCACAAAAGAGTTTGCTACTTAGCTACATACAAAGGCATTTAATAGGTTGGAAATATTTGAAGTATCACTCTTTCTTCTAAGATGTACTCATTTCTGTTACATTTGTCTATTTATTTATTGGGGTGATGCACATGTTACAGCATGGGTATGGAGGCCAGATGACAATTTGTGGTGGGTAAGGGTTTTCTATACGGATCTAGCGGATGGAACTAAGTAAGGTCCTCAGCCTTGGTGACAAGTACTTTTATCTGCTGAACTGTCTTGCCAGCCTAAGACTTTGCCATTTCCAGAAAATAATTTGGACAATTTGAAAAAAATAAAATCTTCAACCAATGAAGTAACTTCTATATTCACCTTGAATGACCAAAGTTGGGGTAAAGAGCTGTGGTTGCTTTGGTGGGATTATTGTACAAGATAAACTCAGTTCTATTAATTGTTTTCAATCATTTAGACAAAACATCACCAAGAAGTGAAACCACAGATTTGCATATTTGAAGGACAAAGGCATTTTCTGGGAGGAAACTGTGCCACGCTAAGGGTTGCAGATTCTCTTTTAATTTCATAGTCTGTATGTGTGTTGCTTCACAAAATGCTCATTTCTTTAATCATATTGGGTAGCCAATGATAAGAACTCAGTTTTACCTTAAACGATGTCTTAGTTTCATTTGGGAAAACACATCAGAATTATGAATAATTTCATTCAAAATAGAATAGATAAATGGCACTTATTTTATGCCAGACACTGTTTAAAGGATCTTGAACCTTTCTAACTTCCTCCCCCTCCTTTTAAATTGATGAGTTGGATCCCTGTCACCCAACTTGATATATCATAAAACTGAGACAAATAATTTTATTTTATTAATATATATATCAATAATAAACATATATGTATTTCCAATATCTTGAAGAATTCACAAGCATTACCATGTGGACCTCTGGCAGTAAACTTATATCTATGTGTTTATTTTAGGAGGAAGTCATTATTATATTCAAAAATGTATTCTGGGTAAATCTTAATACCTTATTTCTTTGCCCATTTGAATCTAAATGAATTGAGAAATGAACTGTGTACCTTAAAAACTATAAATATCTATTACAACAATAGCAATGACATAGCTGTGTAACATGAAAGCCATTATTTTACAGTAGCAAGTATATATTTATATTTTAGAGAATACAGAATGCCCTTTGTCCATGAGGCCAAACATTCTGGGAAGATCCACTTTAGAGCTTTTGTCAGTGATCTCATACGAAGGGCATTGCTGACCAAGAACCTTTCAGGTTCACCCACTTGGCTCCTGGGATGTGACCTGTGATCTTAGAAACCCTCTGAGAAATTGCAGTGCACACCAGAGTTTCAGGGCCTCAGCTTATCTATATTTCAACCATGGGAACTACACAGCTAGAGAAGTTTCATGAAACTAAGAAATGCATTCACTAATAAAAATTTCTATCCTGGAAATTATATCAAAGGGTCATTATGTAAAATATTCATTTTGAACTTTCTTTCCTCTACTTAGGTATAGAATCCTTTCTTATGTACTCTGTTCACGAAGGAATCCGGGGAATCCCTCTTGAACCAAGTGACAAAATGGATGCTCTGATGCCTATATCCGGGACTGCCTTTGCTGTGGGGATAGACTTCCATGCGGGTAAGTAGACTCCAGTAATAATTTATGTATAATGCTCTCTTGACTCAGAAAACACAATGGCAATTCGACTCTCAATCTGTATTTGGATAGTCAAGTTGAATGAAATTAGGATGATTTTTTTAGCCTATTACAAATTATTCTAATTACATTTTGTTTGCAAAAAAACCAAGTATATGCTTTCTTTCTAAATAGTAATAATGGGTGCATATTTTATGTCATGTTTGAAAATTGGTTGTTTTCTTATTTTTTTTTTACTTTCATCTAGTTATAAGTATAAAAACATCACAAGTAAAGTCGTCTAATTACACTCTTTTCCAGATCGTCTAATAACAATTTTCAATTTATCTTTCTTGTATATTTTAAAGATAAAAAATATGACTTAATGTACTATTCACAATAATCAGCTTTGTCATCTTTTGGTCTTAAGAACAACTTTTAGAATAAAATAAGTTGAGGTTAATTTTCAGTGTTTTCTATCAAATGTGTAGTAGACCATTATATCAATATGATCTTTCCCATGATATTTCTGCTTTGAAACTATTTTCATTTTGTCAAAACATATTTTAGGATCAAAAACCCATTGCCATTGTTCTTGAGTTCTCAGTAGTCCTCATTGTCCGCTATGTTCAGCAAGTCCGGTTTTATCCCATGCTTTTTCAGACTCAGGCCAGGTGGCCTTGGTGAATTCCCGAAAGAACATCCCCATTGTCTCAGAGTGTGGGTGTACCCCTGGCTTTGGGGGGGCCTGGGCAGTTTGGATGCTCAACTTACTAAACCTGGATGGAGGTGGGCGGTCCTTGGACTTCCCACAGGTCAGGGAACCCTGATTGCTCTTCAAGCTGATGAGGGAGAGGGACTTGATCAGGGGAGGGGGAGGGAAATGGGAGGCGGTGGCGAGGAAGAGGCAGAAATCCTCAATAAATAAAAAAAATAAAATAAAAACAAGTAAAAAAATTCTTATCTGTTAAATTCTTAAGGTATAAACTTATTGAAAATATTTTCTTAATGGATAATTAATAGTAAGATAATTTCTATACCTTTTAATGTAGCATGTGTGGGGAGGCAGAGTGGCTTTAATTTCATGTGCTTTCACAAACAATGGAAGAAAGCAACCAAAGACCACAAGGCTGCTGTGGGTAGTATAAATTTACCATAGGAAATTAATGGTAAACACGGCTGAATGTCTTGAAGCCAGCAAGTTGGGGGACAGGTAAGTGCTAAAGTCAAAGGCAGCAGCTGTGCTAATGGTGGCACTCTCGTCTCATTTATGCTCACATCTCTTATTTTACACCACAGATTTTAAAGCTATATAAACCAATTTGTTGGTCTCTCATCTTAAGTTTCACATTTCCTGTGTTCATGTTTCCGTATTGAAATGCTCACGGGGAATTCCAGTGCTCCTGTAATAAAAAACTTATCTAATATCAAAAAGCTACTAGCTCTCTGATTTGTAATGTTCAATTGCGGAATTCTTAAAATATTAAAAGTTGTCTTTGGGCTGAACAAATGGCTCAGTGGTTAAGAATGCCTGTTTCTCCTACAGAGGGCTCAGGTTCAGTCCCAGCTGGCACTTCCCTACCCTTCGGAACTCAAGTTCCATGTGCTCTGGCATCCTGTCTGACATTTATAAGAACCAGACACGTGTGCGCAGTACATACATGTAGACAAAAACACTCATACACATAAAATCAAGATGATATATCCTTTTGTTTTTTATCTTTGCTTATCAGTACATGGACTTCTAGTGACAACATTGTTTTTCTCCTTTGCTATAATATATTTTTTGATGTTTGAAAATTTGGGAGATCTTTAAAAACTTGTTCAAAGATGACTTTTTTGTTTTTTTGTATCTTTTTATTTTTATTTTATATTATTATTATTATTATTATTATTATTATTATTATTATTGCTATACTAGAGCTCACTATGTAGACTAGGCTTCAAACTCATTGAAATATGCCTGTATCTATGCTATGAGTTCGGAATTAATGGTGTTTGCCACGACACACAGTACCAAAGCCATTTTTTCTTAAATAAGTTATTTTGCACAAAATCCTTGATACCATATAGACACAAATGTCCTATATTTGTTTGTTTTAGGTTTATGTGTATAAGTCTGAACATATGTGTGTACTTGCCCGCATGAAATGTCCACAGAGGCAGGACTTCTGTGGCATATGGGTACTGAGAACTGAACCCAAGTCCTCTACAAGAGAATCAAGTACTATTAATCACTGAGCCATTTATACAGCCTGTAAGCTTCTGATACTTTAAAAAAATGCTTTCTGCAAAAGGGAATACCAAAAAGAAATGTTTTATTAAACATTATGGTAATTCTGCCAAAAGCATATTACAATTTTTGACCTACTATTGATCAAACCACTTCATTACTTATGAAAGATTTATTACTTTATATTGTATAATATACCTTGATTTTTATACACATGACTTTTCCTTACAACTTTATTATATGATTCATTAAGTGAAAAACTAAGAAAATTTGGACTTTTATGTGTATTCATTTTAACTTAGTACAAGGTCTAATATGTTAGCTCATATTTCATTGTTTGAAAGACTCATTAGTTATCTTTGAAAATATATGATTAAATTTCCATGAAGCAGTAACATTAAAAGTAAAAAGATATTAATATTCTGATTCTGTCATAACAATAAATTTCAAGAGTAAACTAATTATTTGTAGCAGTTAAAAACACTCATTGTGGTTTTATGTCTAGAAAAGGTTAAACCGGATAACGTAGTATAATTTTCTTTGTAGGCAATAATCATCTACTTATTTCAATAATTCAATAATTGTTAATACAATATTCTTAATTCATACTAAAGTATCTTTTCATCAGCAGAAATTATTAGTTTTAGATAAATTATTTTATGTCAACTAGTTTTTTAAAAATACTTAGTCTTTAAATGTTTCATATGTCTTTACAAATATTTTAAAAGACTATGTCCACCATTATCTCTCTTTAACCGTTTCCAGTACTCCCAACCACTTCACCATCCCAACTTTATATCCTCCATTTTTGTCGTTATTAGTAGCCCCTCTAGTGCTGCCCATACATTCCTAATATGTGAACATCCATTGTTATGTGGACATCAAACAGCTGCAAGATCCCTAAAGGAGAGTGACCCTCCCTCTCTTATGAAATATCAACTTCTAATGGTTCCTTTGCAAAAAGTAGATCTCTGGGGACCCTTCCCAGTTTGTGCTTGAATCTAGACTGATTTCATGTAATGCAACTCACAACAACAGCAGTTAATTGCATAGCCATGCCGTGTCCAGCACTCTGAATATTATAACTCAGCTATGAGTTCTTACATTCTCTCCACCCACCCTTCATGAAGTCCTGAACCTCACAGGGAGAGGTGAGTATGGATATTCAGACACAGCTGAGTACTTGTGAGTACAATACTTGTACTCTTGACCACTTAGGAGTGTGGTGATTTGAAAGACAAGGGCCCCTACAAAAGGCATGCCACTATTAGGAGGTGTTGCCTTGTTGGAGTAAGTGTGGTATTATTGGAGGAAGTGTGCCACTGTAGGGGCAGGCTTTGAGGTCTCCTATGCTCAAGCTATGCCCAGTGTGGGACCAATTTCTTCTCTTGCCTGAGGATCAAGATGTAGAACTCTCTCAGCTACCTCTCCAGCACCATGTCTGGCTGCCTGCTGCCATGTCCCTTCATGATAATAATGGACTATATCTCTGAAACTGTAAGCCACCCCAATTAAACGTTTTCTTTATAAGAGTTGTGATGGTGTCTCATCACAGCAATAGAAACTCTAACTAAGACAATGAGTTGCATTAACTACTATATACTTGAAGAAGAAGCTGAATGTTTAATGTAGAGTTCCAGAAAAAAAATATTTTATATGACCTGCTTCTTCTAAATAAAATATTCAGGCTTATCACGTAGATACAGTGTTCAGGCATAACCTATTATCTTTCCTGTCAGGAGAAGGTAACAATGCAACACCTGCTTCGAAACTAGGGGGTGGAAAATGAAGACATAAGTCAACCAACATTGAGAGGAGCCCTAATATAGCACAAGAGAACTTGAATTTCAGTGCCCACTCAAATCATTTATGAGCTCTTTGGTTTCAGCAAAGTATTTATTTGTTTATTTTAGTCTCAGTTTCCTTATTTGTAAAACATGCAGAAACATCTAGACAGTATGCATGCACATTTAACACAATGTTCAATACACGAGGCGCTCAGAGTCTATAATCACATTCAATAAAGAACATATGAGTTATGGCATATAAAATGAATAGAAAACATATGTACTTTCTTGATAGTGTGTTTCTAGGCAGCTATTTACATAGACTAGTAGGCATTTCTTTACTACATTGGGGCATCAGAAAATGATTGGAGATAATTTTTCTGGTGACGACAAACCTTACACCCACCTCATTATCAGTCTCTGAAGCCGATACTTAAAGAGTGCGAACATTACCATCCGCACACAATCCTGAAATGCCAACCTTGAGCCTGGCATACAGTACTTTGACAACTACCAGACATGGTAATGAGATGATGGTGTTCGTGATAGTATATGGGCTCCAACAATTTCGCAAGACTTCTGTGCTCCCATGAGCTGTGCGGTCTCCTTCAGCTCACCGCTTTGAAGATATGTTAGAGTTAGAATGGGTCCCACTGCTTGATTTATCATGTCATTAAAGACAATATGCATGCCTTTAATGTCGTGTAGAAAATTTGCTTCCGGATGGAGGAAATAAAAATAATTGGATTATTCCACATAGAGAAAGAAAACAAATAATGTTTGGCTTGTCAATCTCTATCTACATTTTCTCCCAGCTCTCTTTATATGTTTGCCCAGTTATAAGTTTTCCCAGTGTCCTCCCTGCAGCTACTCTATCTCTTTATCCATTACTGACACTCATTTCAGGAACTTAATGACCATTTCCTCTAATTTCCCACAGATTTTTTTTTACAGACAATAGATACAAGGAACACGGAACTCAGACACATGCAGGTTTCCATCCTACATGTTCTGTATTGGAGTTCTGGAACAGTGATGCCAGACAAAATCACTGTACATTAATAGGTTAATGAAAGTTATAGATGAATTGTGAAAACTATTAGGAACCATGTACAATAAAAAGAGTGTAACATCTGTCGGGACATTTTAGGATCAGTTTCCTTTGCTGATGTTACTCAGTTGCGATACAATTTTGTCAAATCAATATGTAGTGTCCTAATTTTCTTTTTCTCTAAGGCGAAGTGCATAGAGCTGATATGAATAAAAACTCAGAAAAGTGATATAAGCCATCAAATCACTACAGGAACAATATAGCCCCTGCTTTTCCCTCTCAGATGGCTCTCGTCACTGATAAAGGAGAAGAGCATTGTTTGGTAGTTAGAGCAACTCATAGATGTTGTTACATGACCCATAATTTACAGGGATATATTGATAAGAACCTGTACCTCACATAAGGGTTGGTAGATCCAATTTGTGCTGGCATTAGGTTTAAAAGAATAAAGCTTTCTTCAGTGAAAGGACTGTTTTCCAACAGATGAAACTCTTCTGGAGACTAGCCAGTGAAGAACGAAGGCCCTGTGGCTAGATTTAAAATGTTGAAAGCAGTTTTTTATCTCTTCACTGGAAAGGTCCCATTCCACACGGGGAAAACGAAAAATGAGTGTAGAAAATCTTTGCCTGCTGGGTGGTGTTCCTCCTGATGAAATGAGCATGGCATTTGATGCTTTAAAAGATATATTTTAGTAAGGAGAAAAGACTTCAAACAAGATATTTTCCTCAACCCATTTTGTAATCCTCAGTAAGATGTGATCTATTCAGCTCCCATCCCTTTGGGGGTATTTACAAGGTTTTCATAATAATCAAAAAGTGACATCCTACTCAGAGAAAGAAGAATTGTTTAAAATTTCCAAGACTATACTCTTTTTAAATAATATTTTATCTCTCTTTTCAAATTTCTAACATTCTATTTAATTCAACAAGTATTGATTATTATCTACTAGATATAGAACTTCACAGCTTGCTTATGATAAATAAGAAATACAGGCCATTATTTGGATGTCCTTGTCTGGCACTCATTGTGAGAAATAATTTAATGCCTTTGTATAAAGTCATGTTCTGGACTACTGAAACAGTACCAGCCTAGGGGAGGATTTGTGTGAAAGAGAACCTTCTCACCCATGGTGGCCCCTTTTGTGGTCATCCATGGTCAATCCTAGTGTGAAAATACTGCATAAAAATTTCCAGATATAATAAGTCATACATTTAAATTGTACTATGGCAGAACAGCGTGAGGAAATACCCACATGTCCTATTTTTACCCATCTCAGAGCCTGAGCACTGAACCATTAATCATTTTATAGTTGCCTCTATTCAGAACTCTGTTTTCTGCTTTGCCAGGTCCTAATATATGATGTGGTTCTACTAAGCATCTTATACTGGCACTGGGAGGCATGATACATAACCCATGGATAGGAGAGACCTAATGCACATATTTGTCCCACCCATACTCTGTTCAGTGTGGGAATAATGCTAATATAACTTTGGATAGGCAAAGGCTAGTTCATCAAATGGACCAATATGACACTCTGATGGGGGATGCTTATAGTTGGGGGTGACTTTATAAGACTTTCTCCTTTTTGACCAGTTTTCTCAGAGCCAAGAAAGTCTGTTTAAGAAAACAAAAAAGGGACTGTGCAAGGAAATAACCTCAGCCTTTATGCTGTGAGTGCTTCGTATATACATGCAAACTGCCTTCTTAGTCTTTCCACATTTACATATGCAATATTTTGTTACTAGAAAAAGAGAAGCACTTGATATCACTTTGTAGTTTTTTCTAGTACTTCAGGTAATAGAATTGAAGAATGACAAGCCAAGGACTTGCACAGGAGTGGAATATTCCACTTCTGTCTTCCTATACCATTTTATATTTGTAACAGTTGAAAAAAATCTTATTTAGACTACTGCAAGTATTATTTAATGATATCACATCATATTTCTGCAAATTGTGCCTGTTGAAAATCATGTCTCAATTTGATTTATATACTGAGTCATGTGATTTTTAAAACACATTTAATAACTGAACAGATGCCTCTCAAGAGAAAAGCTCTCTCTGTCTGTGTATTATAGTTTTCTATGATGTCTATAAAGGAATTAATTCACAAATACTTTTCTAGTAAACACTTTGTCACCAACCAAAGCCTCAGAAGATTTATAAAAAGAATTTTTCTCATATCAGTAACAGCAATGGCTTAATAAATATAATACTGTTGCTTTGGGACAATTTTTCAATTTTAAGAAAGCCATTTTCTTGGCTACAAAGTAAATTTTTAGAGCAGATTCTACTTCTTTGTTTGTTTGTGTTGTCATTCAAACTTGCTTCAGAAAGCATTTCTAAGACATGTGAGCAGTTAGCAGATAGTAAAATGCAGGAAGTCCTTCAAGGTATAGAACACTATCATAAGAAAGAAATCTCAGTATTTCTATCCAAAAGAAAATGCTATGAACATCAGTAAAGACATTGTAAGATAGACAAGTAACTAGAAATATATCACGATATTTTATTGACACAAGCTGGAGTCATCAGAGAGCAAGGAGCCTCAGTTGGGGAATGAGGTCCAGCTGTATGTCATTTTCTCAGTTAGTGATCAGTGCACAAAGGCTCAGTCCATGGTTGTTGATGCCATCTCTGGGCTAGTGGTCCTGGATTCTATAAGAAAGAAGGCTGAGCAAGCCATGAGGAGCATGCTAGAAGCAGCAGCCCTCCATGGCCTCTGCATCAGCTCCTGCCCCCAGGTTCCTGCCCTGTTTGACTCCTCCTATAAGTTCCTATCCTGATGAACAGCAATATGGAAATGTAAACTGAATAAACCCATTCCTTTTTAACTTTCCCTTTGCCCATGCTTTTCCTTGCAGCAATGGAAACTCTAAGACAGTAAACCTATTTAAATGAGCAGCTGTATCCTCATCCACTGCCATATTTTTTTATTTGATCACCAATACAGAAATGTGAAGAAAGCATTTTGTTTGTTTGTTTGTTATTTTGTTCTTGTTTTTGGAGACAGGATTTATCTGTATGTAGGTTTGGAACCTGTCCTGAAACTAGCTCTTGTAGATCAGGCAGGCCTCGAACTCACAGAGATTTGTCTGTCTCTGTCTTTCAAGTGCTGGGGTTAAAGACCACCATTGCCTTGTTTTACAAATTACTGTCACCTACACAATACACTGACATCACCAGCATCTTCGCAGTATCCCTGTCCTGCCTAAACAGACATATCAAGTTGTCAAGTGGTACTTGGAAATCTCCTTTTAGACTGACACTGGCAATTTAAGCATTGTTCCTTGAAACTTCAGCCTTCAGAAATTTTCTGCCTCCCAATTTAAGTAAACCAAGAGCATATTTGACTGTCTTTTCTTCTATCCAATTTAAGAAAACAAAGAACTTATTAGTCCATTTGTCTTTTTGACATCTTTTTGTTTAAGAAAAAATAAAAGCTGTGGTTTGGCTTCTGAGACTTTTGGCTATTAGTTTTGTATCAAGTAAAAAGTGCTCTAGTTAATGGGGAAAAGGAGAAATTATTTAATTGACTTTCTGACTGGCCATAAGCTTTGGATCTCTCTTCAATTTTATTTATCATTTGGCCTTATTGTTCTCAAAGGGCACTAAGAAATAAATGGATCCTTCCAAGAGTTAAAAGTGGAGAAAAAGAGCCAATTAATTCTATATATTGTGTGGATGCATGAGTGTTTAGAATGAGGTCTTAGCTGAAACAGAAAATCTTAAAATTGGACATGAGTACCCACCAGAAATTAGGAAGAAAGAGGTTTGAAAGAAGAAGAAATTAAAATACACCACCAAATCCTGAACAAATTATATATTGAGTCATTGTTACTACATTACATGGCATTTAATGTATTGGTGCCATTTATATTGTCATAATAGTATTATAGGAAAGCAGGTAGATAGGCTTTAGATAGGCTTCGGAAGAAGACTGAGACTGGGGGGAGTGATTTGGTAAGGTCCAGATTTAAATCTAAATTCTCAGTTGAAATTTAGAATTTTGTTCCCAAGATTTATGTAAAGCAAGAATTTTAGGTTGGGACTGTTGTCCAGTATATACAAATACTCAAGTTTAGTTTGCAGAGCAAACACACACACACACACACATACACACACACAAAACAGGGTAAAAATAAAAAAAAAATGAAGCATAGAAATATGAATGCAGTAAGTTTGCAGCTTTCAACACTTAGCGTCGCATACCAAATTCAGACCCTGGGAGGCAGCTGCAGGGCTCAGATAATGGAGAAATGATGACCGTAAAGTTTAGGGCTCTCTCAGAAACAAGACAGAAGGGAAATCGCACAGCTACATCAAAGTGTCCTGGAGAGTTCATCATTACAGTCACTGCAGAAGAGGAAGAGAAGCAACCCCTCATGGTCTCCAATACATGTGCATTAGTCAACATTCAAGCTTAATATCCTTAAAGAAGAAACATTTGTTATCAGTAGATTCTGAGGGTCAGTTTTAACTGGATTTTCAGTTCTCAAGTCTATTTGTGCTATCTGAAGAGCAGACTCAATTAAGGAAGACCTGGTTCCAAACTCACCTATGTGGCTCATGTCAGCACTGAGTTCCTTACTAGTTATTGGACAGAACACTACAGATTCTTACTGGTTACTATCTTTGTTCCACACCTCTCCGTGGTCACTTCACAACTTGAAACTAAATACTGTGGCAGCTCGTGGATACAGAAAAGGAGAACCATGCCAAATGAAGCCAAGCTTGTACAGATCAACCTCAGGAGTGGTTTCTCTCATTTGATATACTCCACTTTCTTGAAGCTAGCAATGAGACCCAGACCACACCACAAGGAAAGGATTTCAAACTGGAATTTCAGGGGCTGATTGATGATCACAGAGGCCTCACTAAAGACTACTTATCACATTACTAGAAGACTTTTTGTGTGTCATTTTTAGGCATCATAAGGATCAAACTCTGATGATTACTTTGTAATAAAATGTTTGTAAGGGTTGGATCTACAATGCCCCCCAGAAGGTTTGTGTTTGAACACTTGGCCTTACCACGTGGTACTGTTTGGGAAGATCAAGAAACTTGTGACTCCAGCTCCTATCCATAGGATTCAAAAACCTCAGGTCTCCACTGATACCGCTTTGCACCTCTCTTTCCCCCGCCACACACATAATTTTAAAATACAAAATGTAATCATTATAAACTGTATAGCTTTCTTTTTTGTTTATTTTATTTTTCTTTTTGAGACGTGTTTTCTCTGTGTATCTCTGATTGTCCCGAAACTCACTCTGTAGACCATGGGATTAAAAGAGTGCACCAGCACTGTCCAGCATGTATTTCTTCGTAATAATATATTTCTTTGTATTAAAAATAGCATTAATAGATTCTTTATCCAAAGCATAGAAAAGGGTTACGCTAGAGTGGTATTTGACAGAAACAAGATAAAGTGATATCAGTGAAAATTAATTCATATTTTTTAAATAGCAGAATATTAATGTGTCAAATATGAATAGTTATGGACAATGTAGAACAGTATTAGTGGATATTTTATTTGTTTTTGTTTCATAATTTTCCAAGTGTCCCATAAGGTTACTAAAATAATTTCAGATGAATGTTTATTCACATGGAGACTGGGTCTGCAATAAGGAGGTGATGGTTGTAGCAGTCATTATTACTTCACCAACTCATTTTAATTACATTTAATGATGATTTGGCTGAAAGGTGCCTACATTTTTATTTAATCATTATTTTGAGTTAATAGAATTTATATGAACTTTGCAAATAATTGAGTATGCAAATATACCCATTAGTATCCTTTTACTGTGTCTCTAAATGAAAAGATGAGACAGTTTAACTCTATGTATCAACTGCTTTACCACTAATATATTACAGTATATTTGAAAAATTATAATAATAAAAACACTTTAAATGTGGTTTTGAATAGAAACGCCTGAAAAATCTTAGTATTTCTATTCTCTATTGGTGGGAGGAAAGGAAACGAAAATTGTGAATACTCCTATCTAGTATTTAGTAACTTTTCAAATACACTTAGAAATTGAATTAGAATATGATATCAGTTTCTTCATTCTCTTAATATCTGGTTTACAAGCAAAGCAGCAGAGGTACTAGGATCTCACCTTGAGAATTCCCCCGATGAAGAGAGCGTAGTAACTGACACGGACAGTTTAGCTCTGATTCTGCCCACATACATAGTAACGGCGATTGGTTAATGAAATAGATGGTCCTTACAATAATCTGTAGGGCATTGGCTGTTGTTATCAGCGGTGGAATTTGAGCAGCTGAAGAGCTAGAAGAGAAACAGACTGCTAGCCACACAGGGTATTATTCTTGTCTTGACTGTTTACTCCACAGATAGAGATTCATAACCCTTAAGCAATCCCTCCGGATTTCTTATATTCTGACAACCACATTACAGTTTATAGTTTTTGTTTCATCTGATCCTTTCTCTACTTAAATCATATCTATTACCTTTCTGCTAGAATTCAGCAAAATAAAAAAATAAATAAACACATAAATGAAGCCAATTTCTAAACTGATGAAACCAGTTTTATTTTTTCATTTATGTTGTTTTTGATGACAAAATGATTGAGCCACTGTGAACAATGGGAAGCAGCCCACCATCATGGAAGTTCTCACAGGCTGTGCAAACATGAAGAATTGTTGATGGTTGTAGGGTACTTTGCAGTTGCCTTTTGGCTACCAAACTGAGCAGAGACTCTGGAGACAACCCTGGAACTCAATACAAGGTATTTAATGCTAACTGAGCAACTCTGAGCCTGACTTGGTGACAATGAAAAAAGGATCCACAATAGCAATTCTATTGTCACACATCTCCATATTCCCAAGCAACGATAGGCCGCTGTGAGTAATTTGTTGAAATCACCTTTCTTAAAGAGCTTTTCATGTGAGAGTTATCTGTGTTGTCTTAGTTACTGTACGAAGATTCTTGCAGATTCTGAACAAAGTCTTTAAAGTGGTCAGAGAAGTTGAAAGCTAATATTGAAGGATTTTTCTGACATTGCAGAGAAAAGCAAACTTAGAAAATATATGGCGTGAAAGGTTTGTTACTAATCAACAGAATGTCTGAAATAAAATATAACTCTTTTTCATACTATAAGCAGCTGTTAACTACAAATTTCCTTTTAAGAGCTATTTAAACTTCATTTTATCAGTTCAGGGGTAAGTGTTTAATTCTTCCAATTTTTTAACACTCCTTTCTTTTAGTTTCTTTTCATTAAAAATCATCTTGTATAATCTTTCTTTCTTTGAAAATTACCAGTTCATCACTCCACCTTGTTCATAAAACCACCTATTAAGTGCTTGTAACGAAAAATGTAAAAAGTTTGTTATGCATGATATCATTGAAAGTAGGAGCACATGTATACAGAAAAGGCATCCGAGTTGTGGGAAGAGGACAAAGGTGATGACCTGGTGGGAGACTGGCAGGTAAAGGGCAGGGAAGCCCTTTTGTTTGAATCTAAAATGAATACATGCCATTGTTCAGCTGTCAAAACCCAGAGATGAGTAATTCCAGTAGGGAACTGGGATGTAAAGTATGCACTGCTCACGATTTACTTGGTGGTTGTTATGTACCCAGTCATCAGTTTTAACAAATGCACTGCTCTCGTGCTGAATTGTGTAGTGAGTAAAGCTTGTGTACATTGGGACCTGGAGGAAATCTTAAGTTCTGTGCTTGCTCTAAACTTGAAGCTTCTCTAAGAGCTGAAGTCTGTTTTAATAAAAGATCTGATGTAGTCGTATGACAAAATTATTCACACATAATATGTAAAGAGGCATCACCCATTAGAAAGGCTCACATTTTAGTCTGTTCAGTGCCTGTCACTCAAGTTTGAGGTATTCTGTTCAGTGGCTATAGAAACCTTTCCTGTTCGGAACAATAGAAGCTCTCTGTACAGTGATCTCTGTTGCCTTGTGAGTATTGGAAATGTGTGTCCACACAGAAGCACCAGTTCATTCTGCTTGACTTAGCAGTTACTGCCCCAAGACTCTTTGTATAATGATGGCCATAATAGCAACATATTGGACATAAAAACTACTAAATTTAATGAACAAGAGTGAATTTAACAAGTTTTAAAATTTGTTCTCTAAATAAGGATTTTTTTCTTTGATCAACTTGGAAAACTCAAAATCTAATGTCTTTAAGAGAAATCTCCTCAAATAGGTTTTAAATTGCTCTCGAGGTTAGAAAAATGTTTTGTATGGGATTTAAAAATGAAATGACATTTCAAAATGCCTCAGAAATTATGGTGAGATTTTCGAGAATCCTTGCACAGTGATGACCGCCTGAAGAATTTTTGAACATTATTTTTTTTCAGCTTTGAGAATTAAAGTTTGCTTTCATTGCTGTAGTATCTATAATATCTGTGGAGTGTTAAATGTAAAGTAATGTATAGAAATGAAGACAGTGTAGGCAAAGAATCAGTTAGCATTCAGGTCAGAGATGACTGTTTCCTTCCAAAGAGACACATCAGGACCATTTAAAGCACCATTAATGATAAAAGCATATTTGCATATTTTAGCTAGATTTGGAGAGTTTGTGGAATTAATTGGAAATTTCTGCTGTGTTTGTTTCATTTTCCTTTTGTGAAGTGGCAGAGTCCTGATAAAACATTTGAGGTATTCCTTTGTCAGGTGAGCAGCTAAGTTACAATAGAATAGCAATAAGGCACTTGAGGTGTTCCTCCCATTAGCCACTAAGTTACAAGATGGGCATTGGTTAAGAGCTGTGACTTTGTGTTTTAGCCTTTTGAATCTGGGTTTTGGCTTTCAATCTGTCCATTAAAAGAATGAGGACCAGCTGGTAGGCATGCTTTGCTTAATGAACGCACCATACTGTAAAGCCATTCGCTTGAAGAAAGTGCTCTTAAACCATTTTGCTTGTAGAAACGCACTTTGCCAATGACTGGTAACAATAATATTGAAATAACTCATAATGTACCAAGACAAACTTAACTCTTGAAGCCAGGATGTATCATTTGGATATGTGTGCACATATTTGCATATTTCCTTACACTGTGACTTAGAGAGTTCCTACATCCCACTCCAATGTGTTCACTCTAATTGATTATGGGGTCTTCGAAATTTTCAAGCAATTTGACTTTGTTTATTAACAAAAATTTAGCAAATTTAAATACTACCTGGTTAATATCAGATATATCATTAAGCAGAAGATGGGCTCACTTTATTATTATGACACGGATTAATAATATAACGCAACAATAAGACCTTAAAAAGTCCTAGTGGTAGTAATGTGTTAACAGCTCATGCTCTCACATCTGGTGTTCCAAATGTAAATGAGCCATGATAATAATTATGTTGTTGAACAGAAAGACTAAATGGGATGGAACAATCAACCTGCCCTATGTCCTGGAAATTGTGCGCTTTGGAAATAGTCTTGCATTTGCAATCACGGATACTCTTAGATACAGAAAAGTGCCGTTTGCAGATTTAAATGCACATCCAAAGATACTCATTCTCTGAAGTCCTCCACAATCCCAGAATATTAATAGTGCACGAGCTGTCTCAGGTCTCTTGAACAAAAACCATGTTTCGTTTTACTGGGGACTTTCTGAATTTCTGATCTGACAACACCTCGACAAAGATCTGTTCTGACCTGATTATTTTTCATGTGGGCAGACCAGCAGATTGTAGCTTCCCAAATGCCTAATCTACTCGCTCCTACTGTGAATGCCCATGCATGGTTAGGTGCACGGTGTTCCCCCATTGTGATTTGGGCAGGGTTGAGGCTAGGCTGTACTATAGACTTCACAGGGCCGTGCCATGAAAAGCTTTTCAGCTTCCACATTGCTCCCTCGAGGCACGTACCCAGGAAGCTGGAGACTGACTGGTGCGGGAGCGGCATGGGTTCACAGAGCCATCAGCTGGCTTAGTGCTGGGTTGGGTGGAAACCCTAAGACTCCTGCTTCAGGGTTCAACTTCCCAGGATTGTCTTCCTCAATCACTGACATCATTCAGAGCTGAAGAGCAGCACTGCTGAGAATTGCCTGTGTTGATAATCCATGGTCTCGAGAGCCAGGGACTTCTTAGAAGTGTTTATTACACAGCCAGACTCCCAAAAAAAGGACTGGCACATCCAAAGAAGCACACCTGCATCTGAGCTGGTATAGACTTTCCTTATGATTTTAATGCTTTTTCTGCTTTGCCGTGTTTTATTGTCTCCCTGAGGATGTGCTAGAATGTGTTCTCAGTGTGCACTTTCCATGACACCATTTGAAAGGCCATGACAGAGGTCATTCCCTCCTCATTCTTTTTGTTAACAGGTATGGCTTTGCCTCGAAGGCAATAGCCTAATTTTTAAAAAATCTATTACATAAAATGACTGCATTTTGTATGCTCCCGACAAAATTAGAGTAGTGACTGTAACGGACAGTCTGGTATGCACAACCTTTCATTATCTCCATGTGGGGGAAAGTTAAGTGCTCAAGTTCAGGGAAAGCATGGCTCTCCTGTGCATATTTGCACATGCAGGATAACCACAGTGAAATACAGAATTAATCACAACTTAACCTGTGAGGTATAAATTACACTGTTTTCAGGCTATTATTAGAGTTCTATGCTTGGAGATTTCATACCTATGATTCAAGCCAAATTTGTTTTTACTGAATTAACCGAGGCACTAGAAAAATAAAACATTTAAGTGGCAGTGGTGGGGCAATGAGAAAAACCTTTGTCCCCAGCTTCCTAGAAAATTCTGATTCAGTGTAAGTCCAGGAGAGTGATGGAAATAGCTGTTTTGGAAGTCAAATTTTAGCTTAGGAATAATTTAACATTCTTTGTCTTTGTTTTCCTTCTTTTAAAGAATGGCAGCAGTCTTTGCTTGTGACTTTTTTTTTTTTTTTGACTAACCATAAACAGGAAAGAATGAAAAGAAATTATGGGGAGCTACCAAGTGTCTCACCTCCTCCCACCTATACCTCACTGTGAGAAAATAGCAGCACCAATGCTTCCAGACAGTCCCCTTTGGGCATTTAGTTTGCTGTCAAGTTCACCATAAATCATATCTTAAGTAAGGCAAGGCACCTCCTACTGATGCCATGTAACCTTCTAACTGTCCTGGGCAATGAGTCTTACAACTTAAAGGAACTGGAAGACAGATGTAAAGAGTTTATTTTCTTACAAGTACACATTTAAAACATACCACAATCTCTCCTCTAGCAAATTTAATGGGTTTTGTTGTTGTTCTTGTTTTTTTTTTTTTTCCCTTACGTATTTTCTTTGGTCTAGTTCAGTGAATAATTTGAATATTGAATTGAATGACTTTACTGTGTGGATCAGATGCAATTATCTAAAATCATGAAAGTGCATTATATTTATCTATGAATCATAATTACATATGCATCCTAATTATAGTCAGTGTGAAGAAGTGGATCAGAATCTGAGTGGGTCAGAATCTGGTTTTTCACACTAAGAATAAGTAACTGTTTCTGTGCTTTTCTGGGTGGAAACTGAGAAAGAACAACAAAATGTCTAGATTCAGCAAGAAAATAAAGAGAACAAGTCGGTGTTGAGCAAAAATAGAAAGGAAAGAATAT
The DNA here is from genome assembly GCF_000317375.1 of Microtus ochrogaster. Taxonomy (NCBI): domain Eukaryota; kingdom Metazoa; phylum Chordata; class Mammalia; order Rodentia; family Cricetidae; genus Microtus; species Microtus ochrogaster. The sequence continues at coordinate 55,637,837 of NC_022011.1, read as the reverse complement.
AGCATGTCCTCAAATAGCATCTACATATCTTCCCACACTCACGCATTCAAACTCAAACACATGCACATATTCTCTCTCTCCTCAGACACACATATGCACACATATACATACACATGCACATATGTCACAATTTAGTTGGAAACCCACTGTTTTCAGAAATAATCTCAACACTAAATAGATAATTTAATGCTACTTTATGAAGATGTATTTTCAATTAAACAGATAATTCAGATAGGTTGTTTTCATGCTGAAGAATATAATAAAAGCAAATATTAGTCTTTAATTTGGATACTTTGAGTTTTATAAGTAGACAAATTAGACTTAACTGTTATCTTTAATTTCCAGACAGCTAGTGACTTTAAATATCAACTGTCAATTAATAAACACAACTCCATATTCTGTTATATTCCAGATGATCACATTTCTTTATTTATTGTGCCTGTTGAGCCCACAATGCATGCATTTGGATGTCAAAGGGTAATTTGCTGGAGTCAGCTCTCTCCTTGATTCCCTGTGGGCCTCAGGGACTGAACTCAGGTTGTCAGACTTGACAGAATGCACCTTTGCTAGTAAACCATCTGAATTACCCTATTTCACTCATTTTGAAAGTTTTGAAATAATTTCATCATGTAAATACAAAATTATTTAGATCTATAAATGACTTTGTCTCTATTAGGTTGCATGATTTTTTCTTTTCACTAAACGTGGACATCCTATTGGCCATGAGTCACTTCCTTATGCAGGTTAATTTTTCTTCAGTTTTCAAACTAATATGTTTTATTTTACTCTTTTCAAGCAGCAGTTGTGGGGGAAGGTGAGTAGTGGTGGCATTTGGGAGGCAAAGAAAGGCAGGTTTCTGAATTCAAGGCCAACCAGGTCTATAGAGTGAGTTCCAGGACAACCGGGGCTACACAGGGAAATCCTGTCTCGAAAAGCAAAAAATAAATTAGTAAAGCAAAACAAACAGAAGCAGTGTTAGGAAATCAATAATATTGGTGCTGTTTTCTTATATCTAAGATTTATTTTTATCTATGTCTAGGTGTGTATCTGCATTTGGGTATGGGTACATGAAGGCAAGTACCCATAGAGGTCAGAGGTATTGGAGCCTAGGACTTGGAATTGTACAAAGCTGTGAACGTTCTGATGTCAGTGTTGGGAACTAGATCCCAGTCCTCTAGGAGAGCAGCAAGTGCTGTTAACCACTGCTCTGTTTCTTCTGTCTTCAGCGGTGTAGCCAATCCAGCAGCTTGGCCATATAGAGCAGCTGCAATCTATGCCAAAACCCTCTCTAAGTACCAGACATACATAAGAATAAAACCAGGTCTCTGTTTATTCTAAAACCATCTTATTACCTCATGAGAAAACTATATAACAAAAGTAACTGGTGCTAGATGTTGATTAACCCTACCCGCCCCCCCCCCCCCCCAAAGACTCTAAGGGTTGACGAATTCAGAGCACTTTAAATCACATGGTCAGAGAAAAGGCTGAAGAGTGAAATGTGCAAAATGGAAGAAACATTTGTCCTGAGTCTGGTAAGCCTGGCCATGTTGACTGGAGGGTGAATTCCATGACACTTGAGTGGATTCCCGACTTATGCTCCTGGGTCCTGAGAGCGACTTGACAGCTAGAATTCAGTCCTCACCTCTCTCTGCTCTGCATTTAACTTCCATAGCCTTTAGCAGACCACACGGGAAACTGGCCATAAAACTACATATCTTCAGTTTTAAATGTTTTTAGTTTTGTTAATTATATATTGCATTAATCACTGTATATAATGTAATGAGAGTCTATGTATACATTTCTGCAATAAAACTGACCTTATTAGCTCATCTTTCACTATTCACATTGTATCTTATCACTGTTGTCATTCTGTGACTAAAATTTTCCCAAAGCTTTTATAACTTCTGTTCCAACTGTTACCATGGATAATACGTTCTTTGTTTTCTCTTCATTTCAACACATTAAATAAACTAGAATTCTTTCCTTTGTTATGACAATAGATTCCCTGTGTTTCAAAGCAAGCCTACTGCTGGATGAAATCAAAACACCACACAACAAAACAAAAAAAAATTATACATTTGTTCCTCATGCGATTCTGAGTGGCAAATGACCTGTTAACCCTTGTCTCCAAGGCAGACACTCCTGTATCTCAGAGCAGAGTTCTTAAAAGCAAGGCATGAGAACAGCTCTGTACTGTTTTCAGTGCTCTTTATGAACACGGGCCTGCCCACATTGCATTCTAAGTGTTCTTAGGTTGTTTGAGAAGCGCTTCAGAAGTAAACCATCTACTTTGGCTCACTTTGATTGTTTCAGAATAGCTCAGGAGCAGCACAGTTCACTGATTTTGTCATTAGTATGATTTCTCTCCACTCATAAAGTATTTGGAATTTGTGAGTGTAAAAGTGTCAGTTATAAGGAATCATTGTTTTAACTAATTCACATTAATTATAGAAATGCTTATGACTAGCAGGCAACAATGATATCTATCTTCCCTTGAATGAGTTTCTTTGTATTTTGTTCTCCAAATTCCTCTTGTCTGCCATTGATTATGTAGACAGCACCACTTTAGTTTCAAGTAGTGTTAAGAATCATGATGCAAATCATACCAAATATTTTACATATGATGTATCATTAGCCAATAATTCAATATATCATTCTAAACCTCTGAAGTTCTTTGTGAAGTTTGGTTATAAAGAAAGTCTTTGTCTTCAATACTTTATAATTCAAATTTTAATAAATATCACTCTAATATTGTGAATGACAAAAGTCATTAATAACGTGTAAAGCCTGCAGATTTAAATTCTTGGTGACACTTAATATGTTTCATGGATTGAAATGATATAAAAATACCAGTGATTTCCTTAATCATTTATTTGATTACCTACACAACTTTTTGAAATATCTTGGCACATATTTTAATTATATCGAAATACTATTCATTGGGCTATTATTTTTCTGAAAATTCAGTGTTTGATCAACTTAAGGCTCTTAAAATGACAGATTGTATTAAATTAGGACCTTATTTATTGTAATACAAAATGTATGAAACTGTTGCATATGAGCTATATAAAGATCTTTCATAGCCTCTGGCCATTCCCACTGAGACTGAGCTGAAACTCAGATGTTCTCGGATCTGGTGGGCTTACAACATACACCCGAAGAAACTCTCTCTCTTCTTCTGTTAGAAACAAATTCCAAATATCACATATTATTTTTATTATTTTTGCAAATTTAGGTGTTTCATGAGAAATTGCTCATGGAATGTGAACAAAACTTTAATTTTTGAATTGATGAATTCATGTATGATAAAGCATCTTTGTAGAATGGGTTGTTGATATCACTGGTTTGTGAACAAAGGTATAAACCAACAGTCCTGGGGCTTACCTTCCATGCTCGCCTGCTGGCTTCAGAGTCAGCTTTGAGCTTATTTGGTAAATGATTGAACACTTGAACAACTGGTTATCTGGAGCACGGGGTTAAAATATGCTTTACCAGATCCTTGCTTCCCTGTCCACACGATTGGATTCTGAATTGTGAAGGAACTTGTTCCTTCCATTAGGAGGCTTGTGTAGGGCTTGATAGTCTCCCATCTAGAGTAACAGTCAGTAAGCATAGTGGTAATTTTTCACACACTTATACAGTTTTCTTTTTACAATTTAAAATTGTAAAATTTTGGCATCATGGACTTATCGGTGGTAATAGTCTAAAGGGTAGACAAAATGTTGTTATGTGAGAAATTATTTCTCGACTCCCCCACCTTCTATTTTTGAGACTTATGCCCTAATCTCCATAAACTCAGACTGTGATTGCATTGTGAGACAGAACATTGAAGAGGTAAATAAAGGGATAGTAGAACACAACAGACCCCAACTGAAAAGGCCCTGTGAAGACAAAGGGACAGATAGTGCTGCAGAAACTGAAGAAATACTATACAACGAAGTCAGCCTGCAACACCTTCACATCAGAGTTTTTGCCTTTAGAACTGTGAGAATGAATTTGTGTTGTTTAAACCTCTTAATATGTGGTATTTTTAGGATAATCTTTACAAACTAATGTAATGCCAAGTGGCCAATGAACTGTCCAAGAGGACAGACTCCCCTTTCCCAGGGAAATCTGATTCAACTGAAGACGATAGGGAGTGAGCAGAACTAATTTTCCTGCTCATGAGATAGATAGCTTTTATCTCCTAGGACTGGTGTAGCTTCCATCAGACAGTATGCCCTGCAGCCTGACTGCTTTTCTCAGTCCTGACTCAGAAAAGTCAACCTTTCTTCTTATATTTTCTTTGTTTTTTTTTTGTATTTTTCTTTTGTATATGGTCTTTTTCGTGGATATTGAGCTTCCCCCCACTTATCTGGAGCCCTCCATGTAGCTTCTTGTCTGACATGTGTCTGTTGACTTTCATTACTGAACCTGCTTTATTTATTTTTTAACTTACAATTTTAATTTTATGGAAAATAGATTCTGTTTTACTACACTATATTATGATCACAATTTCCCTTCCCCAACTCCTTCTAGACTTTTTCCAGTGTCAAAAAAGTGTTGTTACATCTAATTGAATTGGTCAAAGGGCCCCCATGGATAACCACTATATGCTTTCTGAAAGATGATGCTTTTATATATCTGTTTATTTTTAATTTTCCTCTTCTTTTTCATGACAGTTGCCAAGATTTATAGCTTATGAGTCTTGCCATTTTGCTTTCACATTCTAACAATATTGTCCTTGAGTTTCCTACTGAGTCTATTTTGAAATCATTTTTTGAGTTAATTTTGTCTTCAACAACTTCCATGAAGGTGTTTATTAATAAAGGAGTTTACTTGTAGAAATGTGAAGGTTACTCATGTATACTATTGTATCTGAAAATAAAAATACATTGGTTTCTTTCTTTTTAATTATATCCTCTTGATGCCCTTCAGTTGTCTTATTACTGTAGCTAGAACATCAAGTACTATATTGAATAGATAGAGAGAGAGTAGATAGCCTTGTCTTGTCCCTCTTTTTAGGAGTCTTACTACGAGTTTGTCTACATTGAATTTGACATTGGCTATAAGTTTACTGTAAATTGTCTTTATTATGCTTAGGTATGTCCCTTTTATTCCTTATCTCTTCCATACTTTTATCATAAAGTATAGTGTTAGATTTTGTAAAAGGCATTTTCAGCATCTAGTGTGGTGACTTTTGATTTATTTGTTTATATGAGGGATTACATTGACTGATTTAGATGTGTTGGATCTTTCCCGCATCTTCCTAATTGATTGTGGTAGATGATCCATTTGATGTGTTCTCATATTTGATTTGCCAGTACTTTATTGAGTATTTTTGCATTTCTTCTCACAAGGGAAATTGGTCTGTAATTCTCTTTCATTTTTTAGTCGTTGTGTGGTTTGGGTATCAAGGTTACTGGGTCTCAGAATGAATTTGGCAATGTTCTTTCTATTTATATTTTGTGGGAGAATTTAAGGAGAATATGCTTTAGTTCTTCTTTGAAGGTTGAAGAATTTTTGTACTAAAATCATTTGACCCTGGGGTTTTTTCAGGGGTAGGGTTGCGAGACTTTAAATGACTGCTTTTATTTTCTTAGGGGTTTTAGGTCTAGTTAAATTGTCTGATTTTTATTTATTCTTTGTGGTATCTATTGAAAAATTTTCCATCTCTATAATATTTTCCAACTTTTTTTGGAGTACAGGTTTTTAAAATATAACAATGATCTTTGGATTTCCTTGGTATGCGTAGTTTTGACTATATTTAATTTAATTTGGATATTGGCTTGCCTATCTTGCTGATGATTTTTTCAAAGAACTAATTCTTTGTTTCATTGATTCTTTGGTTTTTTTTTTTTT